>NC_143583.1:131929692-132232502 GCF_048544385.1 Mastigoproctus giganteus
ATTGCCTTATACATTGGGATTATGAACTCCATATCTCTACAGGATAACATTTAATAAATCATCAATAGGACACCATGGGCTTTTCTGGCAGCCTGTTTACAAAGTTCTGAAAACTTGATATCTGTACTGTAACTCCCAGATCCCTTTTGTCTGTACTGTTTTTAATTGAATCGCTACAAGCATATGATTTATTTGTGGGTTGCTATTCCCCAAGTGTAAGACCTTGCATTTAGCAGTATTAAAACACAGCTGCCCCCTTCTCTGACCATCTCTGAAACTTGTTCAAGTCATCCTGAAGGAGCGCTGCTTGGCACTGATCATTAACGACTCTGCCAATCTTTATGTCATCTGCAAATTTTAACATCACACCTTCTATCCCCTTTGTCGGTGTCATTTATGAAAATGAGTAACAACAGTGGTCCAAGGACCGATCTTTGGGGGACCCCTCTCCTGACTTTACACCAACCTGAAAAAATATCCATTAATCACCACCCTCTGCCTTCTTTTCTGCAGCCACCTAGCAATCCATCTGATAATCTTACCAGTAATCCCACCCTGTTCAAGCCTATACAGTAATCTCTAATGAAGGACCGGGTCAAATGCTTTACTAAAATCCAAATTAGCTCCGTGGAAATTGTTCCCTAAATTCAGCTCACGAGTATTGCATCAAAATAGCAACAAAATAAGTTAGTTAAGCATGATTTACCCTTAACAAAGCCATGTTGGGTGTCCTTCAGAATGCCATAGCTATCTAAATGTCCTTGGATTCTACTCTTAACCATTGTCTCTAAGATTTTTCCTACCACTGAAATCTGACTAACCGGTCTGTGGTTATCAACTTCACTCTTAGAACTGCTTTTACGTATTGGAAAATACACTGGCACTCTTCCAATTCAAAGAAATTTCCTCTGAGTCTAAAGATGACCTTATAATTAACTTCAGCGGTTCAATAAGAATTTGCAGATAAAGGAACCATTAGGTGGCAGTGATTACGGTGTACTGATGTGGGATTTACTTAAAGATGTCACTACCATCAGGGCTAAAGGTTTTTGTAAAGGTGACTACAGTGGTCTCAGACAGTTTCTAAATTCTATACAGTGGGACCAATTGATGATGTTACCAACAGAAAATTCTAAATGGGAAGCAGTCAAGGAATTAATCTTGGATGCTACTAGGCTTTTCATACCAACTAAGAAATACAGCAGACTTTCGAAATAACGGCATTCAGGGCCTCAAATGCCATTATTTTGATTTTTCTGTTATCTAGAAAGTTTTATTTTTAATGTATTTAATGCAGAAATAATGAGGCCAAATAAGAAATACAGAATGCAATTTTATTAACTACATATAAAAAAACATAAACATATTGACGATCCAATATTGTATTCTGCCATTAATACACTCCTACTTACGCCCCATTCTATTTTCTTTATTACATCAAGTTTAGTCTGCGCAGGTAGCACAGTGGTATCATCACCGTTCTCCCCACGCTGGGTGGAAAGGCCCAGGTTCGAATCCCATCAATGATGCAAGAAACTTTTATAGGCTTTTTTCATTCTGTGGCTGAGTTAGTGGTTCTCAGGCATAGATAGCAAAGTTTCCCTCCCCCAGAAACTGGGAGTTTTTTCATCCAGCATCTCAATATGTGTTATTTGGGGTGCAGTTATTTCGACAGTCTACTGTACTGTTCAAGGTTTAGGCCTAAATGGATGTCAGATGAACAAATGAGACTCGTGGCAGAAAAAAAAAAATGCATGGGATGCATATAAAATATCAGGTGACAGAAGCCCATGGTAGGTACAAGCTAGTTTCTAATCAAGTCACAAAGTAGGTGAGGCAAGCAAAGGCAGATTACAAGAAATCTTTGGCATAGGACGCAAAGAAAAACAGCAAGACTTCTTTACTTATATAATCTAGAAGAAAGGGGATGAATCAGGTTGGTCCATTTGATATTGATGGTTCCACTGTTGATGATCCTGCTCAGATAGCTTACAAACTGAATGAGTATTTTGCATCCACATTCACACATGAGGAATTCTGTAAGGAAGTAGAGGACAGAAGCTTATTAAACTCTAACATGGAGCTAAATAATTTTGTATTAACTGAGAGCAAAGTGGAGGAGAAATTGTTGAAGTTAAACATAAGAAAGGCACCTGGGGTGGATGGGATCTATCCAGTTATATTAAAGGAGGCAGCAAAGGAAGTAAGCAAACTCATGGCCATAATTATGATCCTTAGACACAGGGAAGGTCCCCAAAGACTGGAGATGTGCAAATGTATCCTCATTTCACAAAGAGTGATCAAAGGGTGACATGAGAAATTACAGACCTGTTAGTTTAACTTCTGTTCAAGGGAAAATAATGGATTCACTGGTTAAAGCAGCATTGCAGGACCATTTAGACAAGTCTGCAGTAATAATTCAGATACAGCATGGGTTCGTTAAGGGGAAGCCTGGTCTGACCAATTTGATTGTATACCATGATGTGGTCACAGAGGAACTGGATGCAAAAAAATAATTTTGATATTGTATACTTGGATTTAAGGAAAGCTTTTGATACTGTTGCACATGGAAGACTGCTGTACAAATTGGAGCAGTACAGCATTAAGGGCAAGTTGCTACAATGGATAAAAGGACGGTTGAGTGGGAGAAAGCAGAGAATGGTAATCGATGGACACTGCTCTTTGTGGACTAATGTTATTAGTTGAGTCCCTCAGGGTTTGGTGTTAGGCCCATTGTTGTTTTGTATATTTATCAATGATATTGATTAAGTTATATCAGGCTTAATGTCCAAGTTTGCAGATGATACAAAGGTTGGCAGGGTTGTTAATGACAATGACAGTATGCACTGCAATAGGATCTAGAAAAGTTGAATAGATGGACTGAGAAATGGCAACTGAAGTTTGACAACAAATGTATTATATTTTCTGAGCAGTGCAGACTGGGTGCCAAAGCAGGTCATGGAGTCTTGTCAATGATATATAGGAATTTTGCTAGCAGGGACAAGGAGGTGATTATCCAGTTGTACAAGGCAATGGCCAGACCACACCTTGAATACTGCGCACAGGTTTGGAGACCTCATTTTAGGAAGGATGTAGAGTTGCTAGAACGAGTACAGAGGAGGGCAACAAGATTGGTGAGGGGAAACGAAGGAAGGTTTAAGTTCTGCAAATTGCAGTGTCTAGACACTAGGCACCTGCGAAGTGATGTGATTGAGGTGTATAAGGCCTTGAATGGTTTGAGCAGGCTCACTGCTGATGGGATTCTTCCTCTTGCTCAGATTATGAACCTGAGGGGGCATAAATTAAAATTGAGGAACGACAGCTGTAGAATAGATGTGCAGAAATTTACCTTTAGCCAATGGGTAGTTGATTGCTGGAACAAACTTCCATCTGTCGTTGTGGAAGTATCTCGCACTCTCCCTCAAAACTACAGAGTATATACCATCAACTCTGGGAGCTTTAGTTAGGCAACTCTTGGTTTACGAACATTCGCTATAACGAACGTCACAATTCATTAAAAATTTCTTAAAGTCGCCAATAGATAGAGTTCCTTATAAAACAAAATGTCAATTGTATAGTGAAAAAAATTGTAAGATTTAAATAAATAAACTTTTAAAAAATGTATTTATCACAATAATTATCAGAAAATTATTATATGATAATTATACTGACCTGTTCTTGGTTAATAAAACTAATCTGGCCAGTAAAAAAATGTTGGTTTACACGCCGTGCCGCTTAGAATGTTGAACCCTGATGAAGATATTGACGAGTAAAAGTTGAATACATATATTATGTTAGTACTCATTTTATTTATTCATATTTTGTTAACTTTTTATGTTTTTAATTAAAATTAACAAGTACGATATCATGTTTTTTTTATTCTTTTCTTATTTTATTTTATGTTATGTATCATATGCAATAAACCATAACGCATACATACATTATAATAAAATGCATTGTATAGACCATTCGATGTTTAGTACATGGTTTTAATGCTTTAAAATGGCTGCTAACGTATACGATACGTATCATAAAAGCTCAGGAATGAAAGATACACATAATGAACAAAACATATAACAAGGGTGGGCAGTCAGGAGGGTGCAAAGGATGCACTATGGATCATATGGATCAGCCTCACTTGTGCAGTATGGATTTCATATGGATCAGCCTCACTTGTGCAGCCACTTCTCAGCATGAAGGGACTTTCGTCAGTAAAGACTGATGCAAAGTAACTATTCAATTCATCCACAACATCAGCTGGGTTATCTAAGACTTTCTTCCACCCAATGCACAAGGGTGAGATCTGATTAGCTTTCTTCTTTGTTGTATTCACATACATGAAAAATTCCTTGTCCCCCATTCTTTGCTGTCTTAGCCAATGCTTTCTCATACTCAGCCTTGGCCTCCCTGCCTTTATTTGTGGTACTATTACAGAGACAGCTCTGCAGTCATCCATTTTGGCATCTTCTTCCTGCAATATTTTCTTAAAGGTATGTATGTTTTCATGGCTTCTGTGATTTTTGCTTTAAAAGTATTCCATAATTCAGATGTATTCGCCATCCCTTGGTAATCCACCCAATTCACAGATGCCTGAAGTTAAAACCTATGCCTTTGCCTTTAACTACTGCAACATCTTTCTTCACCTTCCAAGTGATGACTGCACAATCACTGGTTTCTGTACTTTAAGCTCTGTGATATCATCTGATTCATTAGTAATGATGTCAAGAATATTCTCATCCCTAGAACTTTCTCTAACACACTGGTGCAAATAATAATCATTTAGTTTATTTATCATCTGGGATTGAGGCTGCAGCATGTGGCTGTATACTTAAGAAGCTCTTAATTGCAGGTTAATTTTTGAAATTATTTTGAGGTTTTCTTTTTATTTTAATATACTAAACTGTGGTTAATATATAGTTTGAATTCCTATAATCACGTAGTTTAGTTTATTTTTGTATTTAGATAAGTATTTGGAAAGCTGCAGCTTAATATTCAGATTACCTTTGCTATCGATATTTTGGAGGGAATTTCATAACTTTTGTTCGGTAGCTTATATTTAACTTCTTTAGCAATTTAAGTTTTGTCCACAGTTTCATTTCTGTGATATTTTGTTAGCATAATTCTGTAATATATTGTAAATTTAAATTTTGTAATCTTTGTAAAGTTCAAATTTTACTTAAATTATGGTTGCCACGAGGTTTGCTTACAATACAAAGTCCAGGAACATCAAGACTGTACAAATTGGAGCAGAATGGTATTAAGGGTAAGTTGCTACAATGGATAAAAGGATGGTTAAGTGGGAGAAGACAGAGGGTGGTAATCAATGGGTGCTGCTCTTCGTGGACTAATGTTATTAGTGGAGTCCCACAGGGTTCGGTGTTGGGTCCACTGTTGTTTTGTGTATTTATCAATGATATTGATGAAGGTATATCAGGCTTAATGTCGAAGTTTGCAGATGACACAAAGGTTGGCAGGGTTGTTAATGACAGTAATGGAAGTGTGCTACTGCAACAGGATCTAGATAAATTGGGCAGATGGGCTAAGAAGTGGCAACTGAAGTTCAACCTTGACAAATGCAAAGTACTGCATATGGGTAGAAGTAACCCCAGAGAAACGTACCAACTGTGTGGTACTACACTTAAGGTGGTAGAAAATGAAAAAGACCTGGGAGTAATTGTGCAGTCAGATATGAAGTTTTCTGAGCAGTGCAGACAGGCTGCTAGGGCGGGTCATGGGGTTTTGTCAATGATATATAGGAATTTTGCTAGCAGGGAAAAGGAGGTGATTGTCCCTCTGTATAAGGCAATGGTCAGGCCACGCCTTGAGTACTGCGTACAGGTCTGGAGGCCTCATTTTAGGAAGGATGTAGATTTGCTTGAGCGTGTACAGAGAAGAGCAACACGATTGGTGAGGGGAATGAAGGGATTCTCTTACCAAGAGAGGCTTAAGTTCTGCAAATTGCAGTGGCTGGAGACTAGGCACCTGCGCGGTGATCTGATTGAGGTCTATAAGGCCTTGAATGGGTTGAGCACGCTGAATTCTGATGGGATCCTTCCACTTGTTCAGATTACCAACCTACGGGGACATAAGTTCAAATTAAGAAAGGACAGATGTAGAATAGATGTGCGGAAATTTGCCTTTAGCCAGCGGGTGGTTAATTGCTGGAACAAACTTCCATCTGTCGTTGTAGAAGTTGATAGGTTAAATAAATTTAAGGAGGAACTGGACAGGCATTTGGAGGGAATGGTGTGATTTTTTTTTTTTTTTTTTTGGCTGATGCTGCATAAGCTCCTACACTTGCTTTCTTGCATCATGTGCCACTACTACTACTACTACTACTACTAAGACTTAATCGGAAATGCCTGTGGGCATTTCCAATGTGAGTCACAACTTCTTCATTTGTATAGCCTGTGGCATGTATTCTAAGGCTGGTCTGGTAGACAGACCTACGAGCTAATCTGGCAATTCTTTTCAATGCAACCAATGTAAGAAGTGTACCAATCTCAAATTATAACTTGGTGCATATTGCAGTAAAACTTTTTGATACTGTTCCATATGAAATACTGCTGTACAAACTGGAGCACTGTGGTATTACTAGGCAAGTTACTGCTATGGATAAAGGGATGGTTCAATAGCAGAAGACAGAGGGTGGTTATAAATGGGCACTGTTGTTCTTGGAAAAGGATTATTAGTGGAGACCCTTACTGTTTACAATATTTAATAAGAATATTGATGAAGGCATATAAAACTTATTGTCTAAGTTTGCAGATGATACAAAGGTTGGCAAGGTGGTTAATGACAGGAATTGACATACTACTGCAAAAGAACTAGAAAAATTAGGCAGATGGGATGAAAAGTGCCAATTGAGGTTTAACATTGGCAAACCGGTGAAATACCACCACTTTGCTTATTGGAGGCTTGAAGTGGTGAAACCCATGTTTAGTCTCTAGAGCAAAGTTTCCGGCATCCCCCTCCCCCCATACTTCTCCTTCAACCCTAACCCAAGCACGGTACTAAGTACTATAGGTTCTAATACCTCTCATGTTTGGGGTTCACATAAAAAAAAAAAAAAAAAAAAAAAAAAAAATGCAAGATACTGCACATGGGTAGCTGTAATCCAAGAATAACATACCAATTAGGTGGTATCACACTGAAGGTGGTGAAGAACAAAAGAGATCTAGAGCATTTGTACAGTCTGACATGAAGTTCTCTGAACAGTGCATGCAGGCTCTTAGAACAGCTCAAGGTATCAATGATATAGAGGAACTTTGCCACTTTGCCAACAGAGACAAGGAAATGATTATGGCATTGTATAAGGATATGGTTAATACACACCTTGGTTACAGCACACAGGTCTAAAACCCTCATTTTAAGAAGAATGTAATCTCTTAAAACAGGTGCAGAGAAATGCAACTACATTAGTCAAGAACACAAAGGAGTACTCTTACCATAAAAGATCTGGCACAGCAAATTGCAGCACTTGGAAACAAGGCACTTGTGAGGAGATGACATGACTGAAGTGTTCAGGGCTTAAGTGGATTGAGACAGTTAAATATGATATTCTTACTCTTTCTGGGACAACATACATAAGGGGCCATAAACTGAGCCAAAGATGGTTTATTGGTTATTTAGGGATTTTATGGTGTATCAGCATCTGATGATATTGTGTGCCAAATAATATATATAAGATAATGTAATATATGTAAGATGATTTTAACATAATATACAATATAAAGCAGCAAAGTACTCTAAATTAAATTATATGAATTAATAAATTGGAAAAATCTTTTGGCTCTAGAGTGACTGCTGGATCTAACTACCATCTAGTGTTGTGGAAGTAGGTAGTTTGAATAAATTTAAGGAGGAATCAGACATATTATTAGAGGGAGATGGACAGATGAGGTGGGTAGTATTTTTTTTTTAGCTGATGCTGTATAAGCTTGCTTTAATAATGTTTTACATTATCACAAATGTAATTGTATGTGTGTGAAGGGGCTTTCCAAATTTCGCGCAATGTCGGGTAGAGACAATCATTCTTCCAGTTTTGGAGTGCCATTTGTCCTGTTAATATATGGATTTTAAACTAATTTAGAACTGGTTTTTTTTTGTTTTTTTTTAACATCTGCCACATAAAATGGGTCTAAAAGCTTGCTTATTTTCTTTTATTATCGATTTTTTTATTTTACCGAAGGCTGCAACGCTAATAAACTATTTTTGTAATGTTGTCAGAACTGGCACAAGTACTGTATACAATTTCTATGAAGACTACTTCACTAGCCTTGAATGTGTCAAAAAAAAAAAAAATAATAATAATAATAATGCGGGAAAAGATTAATAAAATAAAATAAAATAAAAACCACATAACCGACATTGTGATTTCAGTTTTTCGCCCAGTTACCTCGCTTTCCTAACGCTTATCTTGGACACGAATTAAACTTGATTACTAGCTGATTTACAGTTTTATTCAGATGTTTACACATGAAAAATTAAACAAGGAAGCACGTGCATATCGCCTTCCTGCTAAAAAACACACACTAGATAACAGGAATACTATCTAATTACATTTACTATCGAATTAATAGTGCAATTAAATAGTTAAAAGAGCAAGAGAACCTTGAAAAATGCAAGTGATTCCAAAAAATTAACAAAATTAAAGTACACAGTTCAATCATAGTTATATTTTTAAAGGAAAGAAATTATTTTTCTCAAATAATTTCAAGCATATTACAAATACATGTGGTAATATGCTTACCTTTCTGCGTACTTACGTTCAAAATATAAAATAATACCGTTTAACGAGAAAATATTTCAAACCTTATCAAAAATGTCCCCTTTCCCTCAGAGAATAACAAACGCCCTCTATTTTCCTATATTTAGCACCTCTATCAGAGTTTCTTACTCTCTGTGGTCTTTACTCTGACCCATGCACGAATCGAGACGTGATGAGAGTCACGCAGCTTCGATGCGCATAATGATTTAGATGGCTGTTTTTCCTTCTGTTGTTATTAAAACGGTAGAAGTAAGATTGATAGGAAGATAAATAATTTTGTTTATGCTCCGCGATGACCGCGTAATTGTTTTTATCTTTGTGTTAGTTGAATGGGGCATATGCTACATGTTACCGTTTTCATAACTTTGAGTACTTGTTACAGAGTAGTATACTCTGTGTTGTTACTGATGTGAAACGATCCTTTCTGGCATATAAAAAGTTAAGGTGAAGGTAAATTGAAAGATGAGTTTATATAGAATAGCAGGGCTAGTGACGCACAAATTAAATAGGCTTTATAACTCTTGCAGTCTTCATAATTCCATTAGTATAGCAGTGCTAATTAGGTCAAGAAAATTCCATCCTTGCAAATATAGGAACAATGATTATTTTCTACAGAAAGTTACTTTATTTACTTATATGCCATGTTTTCCAAACTGTAATACATATGCTTTTTCACCGACACTCAGCCAGTTTGGAATGAATAATTTTATGCAAGTAATGTTTTATTCAAAAGTTATTGAAGATAAGGATGAGCAGAAAGGGGAAGATAAGAAGACAGTTCAGCTTATTATGTTAATTGGACCTGATGATAAAATAATGGGAATTAAAACTAAAGTTGAGGCAGAGTTGCTTGCCAAGAAAAAGGATTTAAAGTAAGTACTATAAATCTGCACTGCTTGTAACCAAACTTTTGTAAAAAAAATTTCAGCCAAAACTTAAAATGTGAGGAGGATTTAAACTATTTCTGTTTGATTTATTTCTATTCTGCAGCTTTACTCTGAAAGAAGATTGCAATGATGAGAAGAAATTTTGTGGAAATAATTGGATTAATAATGTAAAGAGTGTTGTACATATCAAAACCAGCCCTTAGAGCAGGGGTCGGCAACCTGCATCTCTTTGAACATGTAACTGCGATTCTTTAACTTTTAGCCGACGTGAAGCACAATTTGAAATGGAGTTAGAGGACTTAAAAATCAAGGACATGTGGAGTGCAAGACTAAAATGCCTTAAAACTGAAATTGGGGATTTGGACCAAAGCAAGACCAAATTGTGTTCAATGTATGGAGTAGACATGCATTGAATACAATGAATATAAATGTTTTCAAATTTATATACTTGACTGCAATGAACAAGTATATAAATTTTAAAATATTTGCATTTGGACTTCTCAGTTTTTTTGTTCGTCATATTTCTGCAGGCAAATATAAATTGGCTGAACAATGTGTCTCTCAGCATGTTTAAAGATGAAAATTACGGCATACTCGCCTGATATTGAGAGACTCGCTCAACAAGTTCAGCAGCTAAAGTCACATTAATTCGTACCTAATTGGATGTTTGTTGTGTTTTTTCAGTATTGATAAATAATATTTCAAAATATATTTTTTTTTAATAAAACACCTTCCCACTCTATTCCATTTCTTAAAAAACTTCCCCATCCCTCTTCCTCCTCCCAGCTTGAGCTGAGGTGCGGCTCTTCAGATTGTCTTTTTTTTTTTTTTTTTTTAAATTAGATCAAAAATAGTTCTTCACTCAAAAAAGGTTGCCGACCCCTGCCTTAGAGGGTTGTGGCAAAACCCAAGCCCCCTATTAGAATGGGTACTAATTCCAAATAAATGGATGGCCTTCAATTCCGGCAATGTTAGTCAGGTTACCTCAAATGCTAATTATCAGAATAATGGGCAAACAAAGTACATAATTTGTTTTTTATTTTGACTGATACTGTAAAAGCTTTGCTTCCTTGCATCATTTTGCCCAACACATACTAAATTAATGATAATGTTGCAGCTCTGAGAAGATGGCCTTCACACTCCTAAAACTAGAAATGGCTGGCCATCATTAACACATGATGTGGTTCAGTCCATTGGAACAGTACAAAGCTAACAAACCAAAACTGACAATATCTATTGCACATCAACATCTCTAACATTGCCAAAATTCTGTGGAGTACCATTCATAAAGTGTATGGGTGAGTTTGCATGAATTTCCCCTAGAACAAACGACTGTGATTATCAAAGTCATTGTGATTGTGCATGATAGATAATACTGACAGGGTTGCTTAAGATGAAGATTAGTTATTAAGCCATACAGTGGATGGGTACATAAAGAGAACATATGGTGTGGCTTTACATCAGTGTTTATAATTAATGCTTTTTTCATTGAAAAGGCTGTTTGGAAACTTGATAATTAATGGATGCTGACATCCGAGCCTTTTATAAACTAAGAATATTCCTGCATTCACGAAACAACTCCTCTGGATGACGGCATTCATATGGGATGGTGTTACACCCTACTTTAAAAATGATATAAGAGAAATATTCAGTAAACACACCAGTCGACATTTTTTGTATAGTTGGCCTGCCAAATATGCCAGTCTCATTCCTCCCACCTCCCCATTCATACTTTTGGTTGTGGAGTTACCTGAAAAATTTAGTGTATATATATATTTCCCAACTATGATGTGCTCATGACAGCTGTATATAACAGTTTTTTTAACTAGATCATTTATTAGAGAATGAGGGAGCATGTACAGAGTTAATTATTAATATTGTATTGTAACTTTTTGTAAAGTGTTATTGAAGTATTAACAAATGTTGCATTTTTAGTCCCCTTTTTTTTTTTTTTTTGGAGTTACTGATTTTTAAAGTGAGATAAGACTTTATAATCATACTCTATTTATAGCATATAAAATAGTATAGATTTGTTATTAATAGGTAGAGTAGGTGCAAAGTATGTAGTTATCATAGTTACCAAATAAAATTGAATTGAAAAGGAAAAACTGCTTTTATATTGTGTATTGCAGATTAATGAAAGCGGACACCCAAACTGCTGTGAAAAAGTATCCTGTGTATAAATTGACTGATTCTCATCTTAGTAAGAGTGAAACAAAAAGAAATGAAAGTAATGCCACTGATAGAGAACAAAAGAGAATTACCCTTTCTCATCAAATTGGACAACATGATCTAAAAGTCAAAATTAACTCATTGAAGAAGTGGCTCAAAAAGAATTGTGAAATTACTGTTTTGATTACAGGAGATCAACAGCAAAGCATGGTATGAATAAATATTTAATTTTATAAATTATTAATCATTTACATCAGTAATAACTGGATTTGAATCTCTTTCATGTTACTAAGAAAAATGTTTCCTTAATGGCATTGAACTCTTGCATGCATCATCACAATGGGTTACCTTGATATTACACTATGAATAAAAGGTACTATTTCAAAAATTATTACTTTTTTTGATATAGCACCATCTTCCTGACAACTTTTTTTTCTGTTGACATCTCATCACTGTGTAAGAGAACACCTAAGTGCATGTTTGGTAAACAGTAGTGATTTATATTTGCATTACAAGAGTTTAATGGTAATATATTAAAAATATTCAATACCGAATACTCGGAGATAATATTCAATACCGAAATACATATATATATAGTGTTATAACTGCATTGGGATACAGGTTTAGGGTTATATTTTGTATTGGAATTTTATTGAACTTGAATAGAAATCATGACTTAGACCAGAGCAGCAAAGCAAATGGCTCAAACTAGTGGAAGTGCTGTGGCTCAGGGGAGAACTCAGGATGACAGTTGTCCTCTGAATCACAGTCTGTTGAAATGCACTGCTTGTTTGATGTTTGTGGAGCAATCAGGAACGGGACATGATATTGCCAAGGGGAATGTCTTTGTGTGTGCGCGATGTAAGGAGTGTGAGGAAATCAGGCACCAACTCGGCATTGTTATGGGCTTATATGAGAGCTTGAAGGACAGAGTGGATGCCCTTGAAGGATTTAAATTGAGGGGCCCATCAAGCTCTCAGCTGCCCATATCAATGCCAGAGCTTGCACTTGAACATCACGACACAACGGCAACCCCCAAGGAAGAATGCGCTGGTCCAAAAGGAACTAGTTGTTGTAGGTGACTGAATTGTCAGGGAAATGGGGAACATGTTGTGCAAAAAGGATAGATGGAACAGGACCAGGGTCTGTCTGCCAGGGGCAAAGGTTGATGACGTTGTAGGGCAGATATCATCTTTTAAGGGCACAAAGGGTGATATTGTTGTACACATTGGCACTAATGATATTAAGAGTAGGAGACTGGCAGAATTACTTAACAAGTACAAGACAATGCTGAAAAAAGCCGTGAGTTAGTGTTGAATTTGAAAGTGTCTGCAATTCTGATCAGACATGATAGGAGAGATTGTGTAAGGCTCAAGGGGTAGAATTTTTCTCAGCCTGGTCTGTGTTTGTTAACAGGAGAGACTGCTTCTACAGGGATGGGATACATTTAAATAAAAAGGGTGCAAGAATATTTGGTGATGCTATCGAGGCAAAGAGGCGGGTCTGAAAACTGCTAGCTTGGGGCGGATACACGGACTAATAGATTAACAGTAGCCACTGGCAGAGGTAAAAGTGATTCTTGCACTACTTCTATTGAAATGCAGTTGAGCAGCAGCCTGGAAATCAAGGCAATGGGAATTTCCAGGACTGCTGGGAGTCATAGTGGAACAAGTAAATACATGGGTTGTTAGTGTAACTAAGAGTAGAAAGAGGTGCATGTATACTTGCATGTACACCAATGCTAGGAGTATAGTTAATAAATTCAATGAGCTTGAAGAGCTAGTCAAGACATCAAAGGCAGATATTGTTGGGATATCAGAGACATGGTATCACACAGACATAAGCAGTGCAGAACTGGAATTTGGGGAGTACCATGTGTACAGAAAGGATAGACAGGACAGGAAGGGAGAAGGGGTTATGCTGTTAGTTAAGAAACATATAAAACATAAGGAAGTGCATCTAATTGATGTGGGTGGACAATGCAATGTTGAATCTGTTTGGTGTGACATAAGCACTGGGAAAAGAAAAATGAGAGTAGGTGTGTGTTATAGGCTTAATGAATCTGATGAGTATAATGAGCAATTGTGCAAAGAAATAGAGTGGGCCAGTAAATTAGCGTGTCTTATAATGGAGAATTTTAATTTCCCTGATATTGACTGGAATTTATGGGTTGGTCACTCACACACCAGCAAGGCTTTTGTGGATTTATTGGATTATTGTTTTCTACATCAGCATGTTCAGGAGGCATCTAGAGGGAGTAATACTCTTGATCTGGTTATCAGTAGTGATTCTTCATGCATTAAGAATCTGCAGATAAAAGAACCACTAGGTGGCAGTGATCACAGTGTGCTGGAGTGGGATTTACTCAAAGAGGTAATCACCATCAAGGATAAAGGAAAGGTTTTTGCTTTCATAAAGGTGACTACAGTGGTCTGAGACAGTACAGTAATACCCCGAAGTTACGCGATAGGTGGGTCTGATGAAAATCACTTAAGTGAAATTCGAGTAAGTCGGGGTACAACTTTGCATATAAATACATATAAATTTTGTTTAATTGGGACCAAGGACTAACAAAAACACTAGTTTAAAAGAAAAATATTTAATAAAATTGCAGTTATTTATACATATTAATACAAATTATGTATTAAAAAAATAAAAGAGTTACGTAAAAAAGTTATTTTGATGGCTTCATAAAATCTAACAAATTCGTCTGACAACACAGCGCCTTCTTTTTTCCACGCAGAATTTCTTTGTAGCAAGCTAATAATTTTTTATTCCTTGCTTTGTAGCTATAACGCTTTCTTCATTGGAGTCTGTTTTCTAAAATTTTTAAGCCCTTTTCAATTGAGCTGAGACCTTCTGTCAACCTTGCAATTGTCATGTGCTTTTCTGGTGGAACTGGGTCTGAAGTGTCGGATAATTCAGTGACGTTTTGCTCACGCATCTCTATGAGCTCATTCATTGTCAGCTCCTCACTATGTGAATCCAACAGCTCGTTGACATCATCACCATTGACTTCCAAATCTAATTGCCTGGCAAGATTAACAACTTCTTCTATCATATGAGCGACATGATCAGTTTCTGTCATTGTTTTCGTCTCGTTTTTGAAAAAAAATGGACAAAGTTTCTTCCAACACCATTCAATGTTTTTTTTGTGAATTTCATCCCAAGATTCTTCAATGATTCTTATGGCATCTAAAACATTGAATTGTTTCCAAAAGCCTTTAACAGATGTCCAAAAGTCTTTAACAATTTTGTCTCAAAGCTTCATTCAGACGTGCAAACGAAAGCCTCGTGTAGTAGGCTTTGAATGTTTTGATGACTCCCTGGTCCATCAGTTGAAGTAAGCTGGTTGTGTTTGGAGGCATAAACAACTTTCACACGTTGGTCGAAATTAATTAGGGTAGCAGGAGGGTGACCGGGTGCATTGTTAATAAGAAGGATCAATTTAAATGGAATCTGTTTAGACTTGCAATAATGTTCGACTTCGGGTATGAAGTGGTGACAAAACCAGTCCTCAAAAACGGAAGCTGTCACCCAAGCTTTATGATTTGGCTTCCAAATCACTGTAAGCTAATTTTAGCTATATTTTTTAAAACTCTTGGGTTTTCGGAGCGACACATTAAGAGAGGTTTTAACTTGCTGTCACCAGCTGCATTCCCGCCAACCATCATTGTCAATTGGTCTTTGGAAACCTTAAAGCCTGGAAAGTTTTTTTATTTGTGAAAACAATATAATTTCCGACAAAAGATGAGCACGAATTCGAACGCACACATATAAATATGACAGTTGGAATGCAAATTCTTGTATATGTGTGTGCAGCTCATGCGGCAGCAAAGTTGAATTTTGTTCATCTTTCACTCTCACTCTACGTAATCGCACCGTATATCGATAGTATATGAAAAACGACTTTGAAGATAGTGGGTGGCAGTGTTGCCAAATGAAAAAATCAAGAACCGCGTAACTCCGAGTTTGCGTAAGTCGGGGTATTACTGCATTTGAATTCTATACAGCGGAACCAACTGATGATGTTACCAACAGCAAATTCAAAATGGGAAGCATTCAAAGAATTAATCTTGGAAGCTACTAGGCTTTTCATACCAACAAAGAAATATTGTTCAATATTTAGGCCTAAATGGATGTCACATATAAACTAATTAGGCATTAGCATTAGTAGAGGCATACGATGCAAGAAAGCAAGCTTATGCAGCATCAGCCAAAAAAAAAAAAAAAAAAAACACGCTCCCATTTCACCCCCTCCGTTCGTTCCAAGTACCTGTCCAGCTCAGCCTTAAATTTATTTAGGCTATCAACTTCCACAACATAGGATGAAAATCTGTTCCACCAACCAACCACCCACTGGCTAAAGGCAAACTTCCACACATCTATCCTACATCTGTCTTTTCTCAGTTTGAATTTATGCCCTCTGAAATGATTATTCTGAACAAGAGGATGAATTCCATCAGCATTGAGCATGCTCAAACCATTCAAGGCTCTATACACCTCTATCAGATCACCTCGCAGGTGCCTAGTCTCCAGACACTGTAATTTCCAAATTTAAGACTTGCTTCATAAGAGCAACCCTTTGTTCCATTCACTAATCTTGTTGCCCTTCTCTGTACTCGTTCCAACAGCTCTACATCCTCCTTAAAATGAGGCCTCCAGACCTGTATACAGTACCCAAGGTGTGGCCTGACCATTGCCTTATATAAGGGGATAATCACCTCCTTATCTCTGCTAGAAAAATTCCTGTATATCATTGACAAGACACTATGAGCTACTCTTGCAGACCGTCTGCACTGCTCAGAAAACTTCATATTTGCCTTTACAATTACCCCAGGTCCTTTTCGTTCTCTACCACTGTCAGTGTAATACCACAGAGTTGATACATCACTCTGGGGTTGCTGCTTCCCATATGTAGTACTTTACATTTGTCAATGTTAAACTTCATTTGCCCCCTCTCAGCCCATCTGATCAACTTTTCTAGATCCTGTTGCAGCTGCGTACTGTCATTAGTGTCCTTAACAACACTGCCAACCTTCGTATCGTCTGCAAACTACTTGGACATTAAGCTTGATATACCATCATCAATATCATTTATAAATACAGAAAACAACAATAGGCCCAATACTGAACCCTGAGGGACTCCACTAATAAAATTAGTCCACGATGAGCAATGTCCATTGAATACAACTCTCTGTCTTCTCCCATTCAGCCATCCCTTTATCCATAGCAGCAATTTGCCTCCAATGCCACACTGCTCCAATTTGTGCAGCAGTATCAAAAGCCTTTCTAAGATCCAAATATATGATATAAAAGTTATTCCCTGCATCCAGTTCCTTTGTAACCACATCATAGTATCCAATCAAATTAGTCAGGCAAGACTTTTCCTTAACAAAACCATGCTGTGTCCGAGCTATAACTGAAGTCTCATCTAGATGATCCTGCAGTGCTTCTTTAACCAGTGCCTCCATTAATTTTCCTGGAACAGAAGTTAAACTAACATGTCTATAATTACTTGTGTTGCCTTTTGATCGTCCTTTGTGAATTGGGGTCACATTCGCACATCTCCAGTCTATGGGTACCTCCCCTGAGTCCAAAGAAGCTCTCATAATTATGGCTAAGGGTTTGCTTACTTCCTTTGCTGCCTCCTTTAATATAACTGGATAGATCCCGTCCACCCTGGGTGACTTTTTTTTGTTTTTCAATAATTTCTCCTCCCTTTTCCTCTCAGTTATTACAAAATCATCCAGCTCACTGCCAGAGTTTAACTCACCTCTGGCATTCCCTTCCCTGAATAACTCCTCATGGGTGAATGTAAATGCAAAATACAGTAAACTCCCGCTATTTGCAGGGGTTACGTTCCTGAGAAATGCCACGAATACCGAAAACGCGAATACTGAGTTATGGCCCCCATAGTAATACAGGGGTTTTGTTCCAAAGTATGAAATATATAAGAAAAACTAGTCTAAAATTTTGTCTATACAGTAATACCCCGACTTACGCTACCCCGACTTACGCGAACTCGGAGTTACGCGGTTCTTGATTTTTTCCTTTGGCAACGCTGCCGCCCACTATCTTCAAGGTCGTTTTTCATATGTTATCGATATACGGTGCGACGGCGGAGATTGAAGCAAAAGATGAACAAAATTCAACTTTGCTGCTTTTATGTTTTTTATATCAGTGAAGGGGAAACACATTTCACCATAATAACGTAAAAACCAACACAATTCCAGCTATCGGTATAATCGCAAATGCAATTAGATGGAGTTTACTACCCGTTTATAACAGATTTCACTTGCAGAAACGCAACTGGATTTTTATTGTTTTATGGTAGTAACCCCTAGAAATGTGAGGTGTTAATAGTGTATCTCTGCCTTTATGGTGTTGTTTATTCAGTTGCTGCATGCGCGCAGCTTTGTTTATGCGTATCAAGGGTGCTCCTCGTTTTGTAATTGTGCTTTATTCCCTAAAAATTAGTAAAATTAAAAGGTGTGAAAAGGAAGCGTCCTGGTGAAGACACTGCAGATTCAGAGAGAAAAAGAAAAGCAATTATGGATAAACAGAGGCGGACTGGATCAAAAATTCTTACCCGGGAAAATTTGTAGTGGCCTCATACTATGGTTTATGGCCAAAATCACACTGGCCCACCGGGGTTTCCCCGGTAAGGCTTATGGCCAGTCCGCCTCTGTCGATAGAGAAAAAATATGAAATTGTGAAACGCTTTGAGCGAAATGAAAGACCATGTGATATTGCACGTGCTACAGGCCTAAATGAAGCAACGGCGAAAAGCACATGACAATTGCAAACTTGACAGGTTGAAAATTGAAAAGATCTCAATTGTTAAAGGGCTTAAAAATTTTAGAAAACAAGACTCCAACGAAGAACGCGTTATAGCTACAAAGCAAGGAATAAAAAAATTATTAGCTTGCTACGAAGAAATTCTGCGTGAAAAAAAGGAACGCGCTGTGTCGTCAGACGAATTTGTTAGATTTTATGAAGCCATCGACATCGAAATAACTTTTTAACGTAAGTCATTTGTTTTTTTAATACATATTTTGTATTAATATGTATAAAGAACTGCAATTTTATTAATATTTTTCTTCTAAACTAGTGTTTTTGTTAGTCCTTGGTCCCAATTAAGCAAAATTTATATGTATTTATATGCAAAGTTGTACCCCGACTTACGCGAATTCGACTTACGCGATTTTCGTCGGACCCACCTATCGCGTAACTTCGGGGTATTACTGTATATGTATTATATGTACCTTAATAATATGACTATGTACATAGACAGTACATAGTGAAATGCAAGCATAAGGCATCGAAATGAAAATAAGAAACAATTTAATATTAAATGTGATATTTATTAGAAATTTCAAACAAATCTTTGAATCCAGCACCTTTGTTATAGCTAAAAAACCTATCCCGCCAGTACTATCACCAGTTTCGCTAAAGTGTTGATAAAGGTGTTTTGCCTTTTCACGAATGATGAGTGAACTTAAGGGAATTTTATTTTGAGTTTGGTCTTCTATCCACAGATTTTATGCTTTTTCCATTTTTTCAAATTTAACATCACGAGTTACAGAGCAAATTTTTGAAGCAATTAGCGCGTTTTCATGGACACTGCGACAGATTTTTTCTTCCGATTTCTTGATTGATCGTACTGTTGACTCATTGATTTTATAATGTTTTGCCACTGATGAGACACTTTCACCATTAGAAATTTTGTCTAATAACTGAATTTTACTTGCTAATGTCATCACCTTCTTTGATCTTTTCACAATTCCCTTGTTATTCGTAGCCATATTTTTGTAGGGGTTAGAAAAGAATTTGTCCACGATAAAGTCACTTTCTACCGTTAATACACTCGAAAAAGTCTGTTTACACTAACACACTGCAAAACGGTAGATTTTTCACTTTTGTAAGCATATCAATTTGTAAATTTATAAATATATTCAATTTATAAGCATATAAATTAAAAGCAAACAACGAAACCTTCCATGACAAGCGCATAACACATACTGAACAAGGATTAGTGAGAAACATCCACGCTCACGATTTTGTCATCCCTCTCCCCCCACCCACTGAGCGCTGTTTTGACCGGGAAAGATGATTGTAGCCACGCCCATGTTTTTTATGCCGGAAAATGTTCACGGCGATTTAAAATTCACATTTTTTTAGGTTTCACTTTATATTAAATCAGCGACCGCGAATAGTGGGGTTTACTGTACTCATTTAGTGTGGGCGACGCGGGGTCCCACTAGGGGTCCAACGGCTAAAAGGTCAGAGGAACAACAGAACATAAACATGTACCTTAAACTTTTTAAAATCTCTGGCCTTCACAGTGTTCTGTGTTTCACAAACAAAGTACACAACACGGAGATGGGGGAAACCCCTTGGGCCGTTAGACAATGAACACTTTACACTTTACACTTTTGTATTCATTTAGTTTGTTAGCCACCTGAGCAGGATCATTAGCAGTTGAACCATCAATATCCAGTGGACCAATCTGATTCATGCCTTTCCTTCTAGAGTTTACATAGGTGAAGAACTCTTTGTTGTTTTTCTTTGCATCCTTTGCCAAGGATTTCTCATAATCTGCTTTTTCCTGCCTAATCTGCTTTGTGACTTGGTTATAGACCAACTTATATCACACCAAACTGACTCGACACTGCACTGTCCAGCAATGTTGACTGGCTTCACTTCCTTGGATTTTGTGTTTCTTAACTCATAGTATAACCCCTTTTCCCTTCCTATCTTGTCTATTCTTCCTGTACACATTGTACTCCCAAAATTCCAGTTCTGCATTCCTTATATCTGTGTGACACACGTCTCTGATATCCCAACAATATCTGCCTTTGATGTTCTGAGCAATACATCAAATTCATCAAATTTATTTACCAAACTGCTAGCATTGGTGTACATGCAAGTATACATGCACCTACTCATATTCTTAGCTACCCTAACGCAACCCATGTGTTTACTTGTACCGCAATGACTCCCAGCAGGCTCTGAAATACCCTGCATCTTGTTTTCCAGGCTGCTGCTCATTCCAATAGAAGCAATGCAAAAATCGCTTTCACCTCTGCCAGTCGCTACTGTTAATCTATTAGTCCTTGTATCTCCCCAAGCTAGCAGTTTTCAGACTCACCTAACACTGCCTCGATAGCATCAGCAAATATTCTTGCACCCTTTCTGTTTAAATGTATCCCATCCCTGTAGAAGCAGTCTCTCCTGTTAACAAGTACAGACCAGGCTGAAAAAATTTCTACCTTCCACCTTGCACAATCTTTCCAGGGCTGAATTGATCGACAAGGCTCTCATCATATACTCCCTCCTATCATGTCTGGGCAGAATTGCAGACACTTTCAAATTCAACCCTAATTCATGTCTTTTTTTCAACAGTGATCTGTACTTGTTAAGCAATTCTGCCGGTCTCCTACTCTTAATATCGTTAGTGCCAACGTGTACAACAATATCACCCTTTGTGCCCTTAAAAGATGCTATCTGCTCTACAACGTCATCAAGCTTTGCCCCTGGCAGCCATACCCTGGTCCAGTTCCACCTATCCTTTTTACATAACATGTTCCCCGTTTCCCTAACAATAGAGTCACTAACAACTGTTAGTTCCTGTGGGACCAGCACATTCTGCCTTGGGTGTTGCCGCTGTGTTGCGTGATGATCAAGTGCAAGCTCTGGTCTTGATGTGGGCAGCTGAGAGCTTGATGGGCCCCTCAAATTAGATCCTTTGAGGGCATCCACCCTGTCCTTCAAACTCTCATATAGACCCATAACAACGCTGAGTTGTCGCCTCATTTCCTCAAACTCATTACATCACGCGCACACAAAGACATCCCCTCTTGGCAATATCATGTCCCGTACCTTATTGCTCCACAAACATCAAGCATTTTAAAAGGCTATGATTCAGAGGGCAACTGCCCCCCTCAGTTTTCCCCTGAGCCACAGCACTCCATTTAGCTTGAGCCTTTTGCTTTGCTGCTCTGGTCTGAGTCATGATTCCGATTCAATTTCAGTACAAAATTATAACTCTAAACTTGTATCCCAATGCAGTTGTAACACTATCTCTATATATTTTTTAAGTGTCATCTTCGAGTTTCTTTATATAAGTTCTGTATAAAGTTATGTATTAATTAATTATGTTACGTTCGTAAAATCTAAGTCGTTATATGTATTTAATTAAAAGTACAATTTAATTGACAATGAAGTTCAACAAGATTAATAAATTTACTGATTAATTGATAATATTATATACTATACTATACTAAGCTAACTCTATCTAATTTGGGATATAACATTGTATCATATAACAATGTTGGCAAGTTACGAACAGTAAATATTAATCTACAGACACTTAAATATTAATTAACTTCCAAAATCTCGCTGTCTCAATTCAGAATAAATCAAGTATCTTGCCTAGGTCTATAAGCTACTTACAGAAAATAATTTAATATTTTTCAATTGGTCAAGCTGCTTTATTGACCAATTTAACAATTGGTCAATAAAGCAGCTAACTATAGCTAAAAAACTTCCGGATCGCCGGCTCTGCAAAATTTGTGAAACTCGTGGGTTGGATACCCTTACCGATACTAATAACCTACAAAATCTCTATCTACGTTAAAATTTAAACTAAGTATCGTAACTAGGAATATAGAGCTACTCTAGGAAATAAGTTAATATGCCAATTCAAGCCAATTTAATTTAATAAAACAGAAAAAACTTCTCTATGTTCCTCAGCCGTAAAAACTTCACCTGAACAAGGTTACTCTCGTGCCCGACATGTGACAGAGAAGAAAAATGCATGGGATACATATAAATTAACATGTGACACAGAAGTCTATGATGGATATAAGCTGGTCTGTAACCAAATTACAAAGAAGGTTAGGCAGGCGAAGGCAGATTACGAGAAATATTTGGCAAAGGATGCAAAGAAAAACAACAAAGAGTTCTTTACTTATGTAGAAGGAAGGGGATGAATCAGATTGGTCCACTTGATATCGATGGTTCAACTGTTGATGATCCTGCTCAGGTAGCTAACAAACTAAATGAATATTTTGCATCGACATTCGCACATGAGGAGTTATTCAGGGAGGGGAATGCCAGAGGTGTATTCAACTCTGGCAGTAATCTAGATAATCTTGTAATAACTGAGAGTAAAGTGGAGGAGAAATTGTTGAAAATAAACAAAAGAAAGGCACCTGGGGTGGATTGAATCTATCCAGTTATATTAAAGGAGGCATTCCCTGGACTCAGGGGAGGTACCCATGGACTGGAGATGTGGAAATGTGAACCCAATCCACAAAGGAGGTTCAAAGAGAGAGACAGGTAATTACAGACCTGTTAGTTTAACTTCTGTTCCAGGGAAATTAATGGAGGCACTGGTTAAAGAAGCATTGCAGGATCATCTAGACAAGACTTCAGTTATAGCTCGGACACAGCATGGGTTTGTTAAGGGGAAGTCTTGTCTGACTAATTTGATTGGATACTATGATGTAGTCACAAAGGAACTGGATGCAAAGAATAACTTTGATATCATATATTTGGATCTTAGAAAAGCCTTTGATACTGTTGCACATGGAAGACTGCTGCACAAATTGGAGCAGTGTGGCATTGGAGGAAAAGTGCTGCTATGGATAAAGGGATGGTTGAGTGGGAGAAGACAGAGAGTGGTAGTCAATGGACACTGCTATGTGGGGACTAATGTTATTAGTGGAGTCCCTCAGGGTTCAGTGTTGGGTCCATTGTTGTTTTCTGTATTTATAAATGATATTGATGGTGGTATATCAGGCTTAATGTCCAAGTTTGCAGATGATACGAAGGTTGGCAGGGTTGTTAATGACAGTACACTGCTGCAACAGGATCTAGAAAAGTTGAGCAGATGGGCTGAGAGTTGGCAAATGAAGTTTAACATAGACAAATGAAAAGTACTACATATGGGAAGCAGTAATCCCAGAGTAACGTATCAACTCTGTGGTACCACACTGACAGTGGTAGAGAATGAAAAGGACCTGAGGGTAATTGAGCAGGCAGATACGAAGTTTTCTGAGCAGTGCAGATGGTCTGCAAGAGTAGCTCATGGTGTTTTGTCAATGATATACAGGAATTTTTCTAGCAGTGATAAGGAGGTGATTATCCTCTTGTATAAGGCAATGGTAAGGCCACACCTTGAGTACTGTATACAGATCTGGAGGCCTCATTTTAAGAAGGACGTAGAGCTGTTGGAATGAGTACAGAGAAGGGCAACAAGATTAGTGAATGGAACAAAGGGTTGCTCTTACGAAGAAAGGCTTAAGTTTTGGAAATTACAATGTCTGGAGACTAGGCACCTGCGAGGTGATCTGATTGTGTTGTATAAAGCCTTGAATGGTTTGGGCATGCTCAATGCTGATGCGATTCTTCCTCTTGCTCAGAATAATCGCCTGAGTGGGTATAAATTCAAATGGAGGAAAGACAGTTGTAGGATAGATGTGTGGAAGTTTGCCTTTAGCCAGCAGGTGGTTGATTGCTGGAACAAACTTCCATCTGTCATTGTAGAAGTTGATAGGTCAAATAGATTCAAGGCAGAACTTGAGAAACATTTGTAGCAAGTGTGTGGGTAAAATAAGGGTTTTTTTTTTTTTGTCTGATGCTATATAAGCTTGCTTTCTTGCCTCGTGCCTTTGCTAATGCTAATCTATACCTGGAGCCAGTCCAAGTGTCTACAGTGTGGACAGAAGCCAAAATTAACTCATAGCATGTAAGCAGTGGGCTTTCTCTTTACAGAAAGCCCAAGTGAATAGTAAAAAAAAAAAAAAAAAAAATATATATATATATATATATATATATCTGATAATTAAAATAAATATGATATTTAAAATAAAAAACATCAGCCAGTAGTAAGGCAAAAATGCAGAGCGAAACAAAACGTAAAATAATATAAAATAAACAAACAGGGAAGGGAAAGTAGAGATAATAAGACAAAAAGGTAGTCGATAATCCCCTGTATAATGACTAAATTATACAGGGGATTATCGACTACCTTTTTGTCTTATTATCTCTACTTTCCCTTCCCTGTTTGTTTATTTTACATTATTTTACGTTTCGTTTCGCTCTGCATTTTTGCCGTACTACTGGCTGATGTTTTTTGAGTCAGTTGAGAAAGGGACACGAGTTCCGAAAGCTTCTGGAAATATTTTATTTTATTTTATTTTATACTGGGTATACTTTAAATAAATATCTGTTAAACTATGGACCCCAGTACTCCAGGCCCATTTGTCACTATCATATTTATTTTAATTATCAGATATAATTAGGCTTCATGTGGAGGATGTGCATTTGCTGCCTCTAATGATGGCTTCATATTGATATTTATTTATTTTTATTACTTTTGCCTAACTTTTACATCACATATATATATATATATATATATATATATATATATATATATATATATATATATATACTGTATGTGATTTTAACTGATTTAACTTTCTGCCAGAAATTGTACTGTCTCAGGTGGTTTTTTTTTATTATTATTATTATTATTATTATTGTTTTATGTAATTGTTCAAAAATTTGTATGACAAAGGCAGAAATATCTGAAAAATTGCAGTCAGTCTGCCTTTGGTAATCTTGTAGGTGCTACAGTAAAATGTTAGTGTGATGAATGCTCAAGTAATGAAATATTCAGTGAAATTAAATAATTTCTCATTCCCTGCCAGTTTACTGTGTATCTTTCATTAAAGGTACATAACCTTTCATTATGTTTATTCATTAAAGTGAAAAAAATTTTTAACTTTAATGAATATCATTGTCTCTTTGATCTGTGTTCTTTAGCACAACAGTGCTGCAGTTATTTACTACTTGGATAGTTAATTGCTTGTTCATGATTAGTGGCTGTTGATCTGTCTACCTTTCCTAAAATCTTACTTTAGTAATTTTGGGAGTGATTGGGTTTTTTTTGCACTGTTACATATTTCATGAAGAATGCTGATAGACAAGATGCCAACGTTACTGAAATTGTTTGCATTTTATGTGAAGAATTTAAGTATTAAGAAGTTTACAATTTTACATCATGTCATCTGATAATTGTACTTAAGGGTTTAATAAAAGTTTGTTTTATTGAAAATAAGCTTTAAAAAAAGCACATTTTTAATTTTTGATTTTTTTCATTAAAGAAATATAAAAAATTGCATTTAATAATTACTTTCATTATAAATATTTTGTGATATGTAACTGTTATTCTAACATTTTTTATTGCATTTCATTGTTTATCCTGTCTTAAAGTTCATTAACATTATCTGTTTTGCCATTCAGTATCCCTCATCCTCATTAAGAATGTAATGAATGCTTTGTTTTTTTTTGCAAATACTCAAGTACCTATTTGCTTCACAATATGAATATGCACCACATAAAAAGCTGTGGTTCAAGTTTTGGGGTTCAAATTTTGTTGATGATGGAAGATTTCTTAAAGGTTTTTTCAGTCAAGATTTTATTATTTGATCTCAGGTAGAGGAAATGCGTATTTTCTTGGGAATAATTCCTGTTTTTTAATCTATCCAGCTTGCTAATTAACTCATAAACTCATGCTATGTACAGACATAATGTGATATGCCATATGAATATTATACAAAATGCACTATGAAAAAAGTAGCCAGTTTTCCAAAATAACAGAACTATCCATATTTAATAATGGGACTTCCATTGAATGGATTTCTAGTTTTTAAAGGTTTCTTGGGTTATCCTAAATTTCTTTAAAATTTAACAAGCAGAAATCCAACAGTCTTTTTTTTTTTATTATTATTATTTTTTTTTCAGTACACATCTTTTTAACATAGACCTTTTTAATATCTCAGGTTATGTTCAATGGATTTTCATTAAATTTCGTAATCCACACATTTAGAATGCTACATAAAAATAAATAATTCGTCATTAGAAAAATATTATTGATTTAAGTATTGTGACAGATTTGAGTTATCAAACTGTCACCATACTGTTGCATATTATTAGAAGTTACATGAAAATATGTTGCCTATTATTAGAAGTTGCATACTGTTAGAAGTTACATGAAAATATGCAAGTTCAGACTGCAATAAGTAAATTAAATTGGTTCGTATGTATAAAAGGTAAAGTGCAGCCATTATCAACCCACTGCAGGATGGAAGCCTCCTCAACAATTCATGCTGAGGGAAATGGACCATAATCTGCCACGCTGGTCCAGTGCGGGTTGGCAGATCGACCGTATTCAGCAGTCAGGGGCTTGAACCCCGGTCTACTCAAAGAGCGCATGCTACTGCACTCCCGCTCATGACCACTCGGCTACAGATTCGTATGTATAGCTTAGCTTAATTTTCAGCACTCACCTCAGTTATGAGGTGAGTGCTGAAAATTAAGCTAAGCTATACATACGATCTAGTTATTACATTATAGCACATAAGGACTCCTTAAAAAATCAAGAGTAAATTAAATTGCTAATTCCAATACTATTTTTGCTGACTGAGTGAAGTTTTAAAAGATGCGGTGTGGTTCACCATCTTTTAAAACTTCAAGCTGTAGACATTTATTTATTCCTTCCATAGCTGTGTTTACAACATGGGATAGATATTGCAAATATGGCTTCTAAATAGAATCCACCAGGTAAAAAAGTAAAAATTTTTTTTGGCAACTTTAGTGGTGCAACTGTTTAGTTCCTTGAAGGAATACATTACTTTGTGAGAGTATGTGCACAGCCCATTGTTTTGGATCTTGATATGGTAACACATCAAGATCAAAAAAAATGTCATAAAATAATTTCTCATATGGTGTACATATCTTTTATTTTCATTTAACCTCTAATGAATTCATAAATTTATAACATGTAAATTGTGAG
Organism: Mastigoproctus giganteus; assembly: GCF_048544385.1. Classification (NCBI taxonomy): domain Eukaryota; kingdom Metazoa; phylum Arthropoda; class Arachnida; order Uropygi; family Thelyphonidae; genus Mastigoproctus; species Mastigoproctus giganteus. The sequence goes on from NC_143583.1 coordinate 131,957,390, forward strand.
TAGATTAGAGGTGGTAGATTTTCCTGGAACTCCAGTGTGTGCGCGTGCACTGCATAATGTAAAATAATCTGTAAAAACATTAAATTATTTAAAATTAATTAATTTTAATCAAATTAAATTAAATAAAGACCCTGTGCCTAGCACAGTGGTTATAATTGCTGATCATCTACACCTTGTGGAAAAGGTTTGGGTTTGAGTCCATTGAAATGGAAGAAATTTTAATGGGTTTTTTTTCATGCAGTGGCTCTGTTAATCAGTCTCAGATGAGAGGTGCATGGTTCCTCTCCAGACTGATTTTTTTTCATCCAAGAAATGGGCATACATCATAAAATACCCACAGTTAAGACACAATGCACTGACACCTTGTGGTCTTAGTTGCTTCAGTACAAAATCAGTTAGTTAACATACATTATGGAAGATTTGAAGCATTCCAATGCAGAGCCAACTTTCCAATACATTTTTACACACTACTGCAAAAAAATAATGTCAGAGTTAAAATAACGGAGTACATTAAATGAGGAGAATTGTTGGGCAAAAATAAGAGCTTGCACACATTGAAGTAGAAAAAAAGTTTTTAAATAAAGAAATTTTAAATCAGTAGTTTTTGTCTAAGAAGCCTCAAAATAAGTGGTGTTGTCCTGTGTCTTAGAAATACATACTAAAAGTTTTAAAATAACTACTTGTATTTATTTATTTTTTTTATTTTTTTTTGTGAAATGCTGGCATAGAGCTAATCTTTATGTATTAATCAGTTTTCATTTAATTTTAAATTGAATTTGTTCATAATAAACATTCATTAGATTAATGTTTCTCAATGAGGTTGCATATACAGTACTCCTGGGGGTACAAGGAGGAGGGTTTGGTGCAGAAGTTTCATTGTACTTGTTTAAAAATAAAATGTATACTTTAAACATTATACCCCATAGATTGGAGTTGTGTGATTTGAAAAAGGCTAGAGTATACCACTCAAAACCGTTGAAATACACTACAGTTACACGACATATGCTAATCTCTTTGCAAAAAGCTTTAGTGTTTTTTGCTTTTATTGCAGGAAAAGATATATAATGAAATTGAGAAGGAACTGAAAGCAGAAGAGGCAAGGTTTTCTCCAAAGAGTTTAAAAGGTCATAATTTGAGATTCCAAATATATCCACCTAAGAGTAAAGCTGTTGTAGATTCAAATTCTTTTAACAAAAAGCTAGATGTGAATAAAAGTTAAAAACAAAAACAAAAAAACCTCACTTGCCTATTTATTACCAAAATTACATTTATACTGTGTATGATAAAAATGTAAAAACATTTTCATTTGAATTTTTACTTTATTTGATATAAAAGTAGAGGAACAATGTTTATAGAACTGATGATGTTGTTTTATTTTTATTGTCGCTGAATGTTAGAATGCATTTCACTTATAAATCTGAACTGTTTTACAAATATAAGGTATATTTTCTGATACTATATTTTATAATGTAAAAAATCAAAGATGTCTGGAATATGCATGTTATTGGTTGTGTATATCATAGAAATATATTTGCTAGCTGAAGACTGGAAACCTTAGTAAATATTCAATAATATCAACTAAGAGTAAAGCTGTTGTAGATTCAAATTCTTGTAGAATCTTGTAGATTCATAATTAGTAACAGCTTTTGATACTGTTGCACATAGAAGGCTGCTGTACAAATTGGAGTAGTATGGCATTAAGGGAAAATTGCTGCTGTGGATAAAAGGCTGGTTGAGTGGAGAAGACAGAGAGTGGTAATCAATGGACACAGCTCGTCATGGACTAATGTTATCAGTGGAGTCAACCAGGGTTCGGTGTTGGGACCATTGTTGTTTTCTGTATTTATCAGTGATATTGTTGAAGGTATAACAGGCTTAATATCCAAGTTCGCAGATGATACAAAGATTAGCAGGGTTGTTAATGACAGTAACGACAGTATATGGCTGCAACAAGATCTAGAAAAGTTGGGCAGGCAGGCTGAGAGGTGACAACTGAAGTTTAACATTGACAAATCCAAAGTACTGCATATGGGTAGCAATAACTCCAGAGTAATGTACCAATTGTTCAGTACTACACTTAGGGTAGTGGAGAATGAAAAAGATCTCAGGGTAATTGTGCCATCAGATATGCAGTTTTCAGAACAGTTCAGACAGGCTGCCAGAGTAGCTCATGGGGGCTTGTCAATGATATACAGAAATTTTGCTAGTAGGGATAAGGAAGCAATTAGCCCTTTGTATAAGTAAATGGCCAGGCCACACCTTGAGTACTGCTTACAGTTTTGGAAACCTCATTTTAGGAAGGATGTAGAGCTGCTTGAATGGATACAGAGAAGTGCAACGAGATTGTTGAGGTTAACTTAAGCCTCTCTTACCAAGAGAGGCTTAAGTTCTGCAAATTGCAGCATCTGGAGACTAGGCACCTGTGAGGTGATCTGATTGAGATGTGTAATGCTTTGAATGGTTTGAGCAAGCTCAGTGCTAATGGGATTCTTCCTCTTGCTCAGATCAGATTAGGGGACATAACTTAAAATGAAAAAATGAAAATAAATTCACTTGAAGGGCATAAATTCAAATCGAGGAAAGACATTTATAGAATAGATGTGTGGAAATTTGCTTTTAGCCAGCGAATGGTTGATTGCTGGAACACACTTCCATTTGTCGTTTTGCAAGTTGATAGCTTAAATAAATTCAAGGAAGAACTGGATAAACGTTTGGAGCAGATGGAGTGGTGAATGGGAAGTTGGGTTGTGCTGTATAAGGATGTAGGGAAGATCTGTGAATGCACACATCTTCCCTACATCTTTATTTGTACATACAATAAGCAGATCCATTTCTGCTTATTGTATGTACAAATACATTTAAAAAAATAAATATATTAAATACTATTATTTGCTTTCATTGTCAAATTATTGAAAAATATTTAAAATTTAGTATTAGTTTTAGTAGTTGCAAATGATGTGAGAAAACAAGCTTAAACAGCATAAGCCCTTCCCCAAAAAACTTCCCATTTCACCTCTCTACCATCAGATGGAAGGTTGTTCCAGCAATCAACCGCTGGCTAAAGGCAAATTATTCTGCTATCATCCTTCCTCAGTTTGAATTTATGCCCTATCATGTGCATAGTCTGAGCAATAGTAAGAATCCCATCAGCATTGAGCTTGCTCAATCCATTCAAAGCCTTAAACACCTCAATCAAATCATCTCACAGGTACCTAGTCTCCAGACACTGTAGTTTGCAAGACCGAAGCCTTTCTTGGTAAGAACACTGCTTTGTTCCCCTCACCAATTTCGTTGTCCTTTTCTGCATCCGTTCCATCAGATTTATGTCCTTCCTGAAATGAGGCCTCCAGACATGTATACAGTACTCAAGGTGTGGCATGACCATTGCCTTGTACAATGGGAGAATCACCTCCTTATCCCAGCTAGCAAAATTCCTGTATATCATTGACAAAATCCCATGGAACTGGGCTTGTCTGCACTGCTCAGAGAACTTCATATCAGCCTGCACAATTACCCTGTGATCCTTTCCATTTTCCACCTACTCTGAGTGTATAACCACACAGTTGGTACGTTAATCTTGGATTACTGCTGACCATATACAGTACCTTGCATTTGTTACCATAAAACTTTAACTGTCATTTTTCAGCCCATTAGCCTAACCTTTGTAGACATTGTTGCAGTAGCTTACCTTTATTACTGCCATTAATTCCTACAAACCTCTTTGTATTGTCTGATAACTTAGACATTTAAGTCTGATATACCTTCATCAGTATCATTAATAAATACAGGGTGTATGAGAATTATCTTTACAACTTTGATTGTAAATAAAATTTTAATTGGGAGTCACAGAATTGCAATATTGAAGATCTCATCTTATAGAAAAACCTGTGAAGTTTCACTGAGATCATGTGATTGGACTCATTCTCCCTAACATTTACCTAGACATGCTGGAAATCTTTTTTATCCACAGCTAGAAGAACTGCAACCTGGTTTCTTCTTCCAGCAAGATGAAGCCACGCCACACTGAGGCTTAATTGTGCACGAGTCTCTCAATGAGAAATTCCTGAACTGATGGATTGGGCATGGTGGTCCCATACCTTGGCCGCCTAGATCACCAGATATCACGCCCTATGATTTCTTTCTATGGGGGTATGTTAAAGACAGTGTGTATAACACTCCAGTGGCTGACATTAACGATTTGAAGGAAAGAGTCACAGTTGAAATTTGAAAACAACACAAATGTGCTGCAGTGCACATGGCAGAAATTGGAATATCGTTTGGATATTTTTCACCTGACTAACAGTGTCCACATTGAGTGTTTGTAACTTTTATAAAAAAACTTTGAAATTTTCTCTATTAGATGTTGCCTGAAAGGTAATTCTAAGTCTTTCAATAAAGTTCTTTTAAAGTAAAGTTGTAAAGATAATTCTCATACACCATTGTATAGAAAAGAACAATGGAGGCCAAACACCAAACCCTGAGGGACTCCACTAATAACATTAGTCCACAAAGAGCAGTGCCTGGTGATAACCTCTGTCTTCTCCCATTACTTACACAGCCCATTTATTTGCTTGTTTCATACCCACAGCAGGGCTTGAAATTCCCCAACACTTTGCTTTCCAGGCTGCTGCATTTCTAATAGAAGCAATGCAGATATCACTTTCACTTATGCCTGCAGCTCCAATTAATCTGCTAGTCTGTGTATCCCCAAAACTATCAGTTTTCTGGCGCAACTCAAAAAAAAAAAAGAAAGAAAGGTAAACTACAGCCATTATCAACCCGCTGCAGGATGGAAGCCTCCTCAACAATTCATGTTGAGGGAAAATGGATCATAATCTGTCATGCTGGTCCAGTGCGGGTTGGCAGATCGACTATATTTAGCAGTCAGGGGCTTGAACACTGGTGTACTCAAGGAGCGTGTGCTACTGCAAGGCTCGCTCCTGACCACTCGGCTACGGAGGCCTGACTAACACTGCCTCAATAACATTTGTGAATATGCTTGCACCCCTTCTATTTAAGAGTATCCCATTCCTGTAAAAAGTCTCTTCTGTTTAATATGCACAGAATACACTAGAAAAATTTACTTGTTAACGAAGTCCTTAGATCTACTCTTAATATCATTAATGTCCATGTGTACAACAATGGCACCTTTCGTGCCATTAAAAGATATCTGTCTTCAAAGTTATTTACTTTTGCCCCTGGCAAACATAACTTGGTTATATTCCACCTATCCTTTTTGTACAATGTAGCCTAAGTTGCTGATGCATTTAAAAAACACTACAGCAACTAGAATAATAGCAAACAGTCTAAATAAACTAATATATTTTTCCTTGGCGGGGCTATTTTTATTTAGTGTTGCAAGAACAACACAGTTCAGAATGGAGGGCCTCCACATTATGAATTCTGTGCATTTAATAACAAACTGCCGACCGGGCTAGGTGGGTGGGTAAAGTGTCTGCCTGGCAACCCAAAGGTCATGGGTTCGATTCCTGCCTTGGATATCACGATGGTGCCGTACTATCTGGTTGGATCTCACGGCCATGATACATGAAGGAAGCAGGAAAAAACTGGTTCCTTTGTGTATTGCTCACATCATACGATAAAAAAAATAAATAAATAAATAAACCCAATTTGCAAACTGTTGTGCACAAAATGACACTTTGTTCTACAATCATATTCTGTAACTCTTGTTGCACAAGCTTCTTTGCTCAAAATAATACTCAGTTTTTTAACTGTCTTTGGGGTGGACTGATTGGCAACAAGATAGCAATTGCCACCAGGGCCAGTGGCGGTTGTTTCAATACTCATTCGATTATATCATTCTAATTGAATTGAATAAGGTATAATCGGAAATTATTAGGAATGAGAACCTAATAACCAAGGACGAAGAGATAGTGGAACATGGAAGAAATATTTTGAAAATCATGGAAATATATCAAGACAGGTAAGTCTGCTGGTATGGATGAGATAAATGGAGAAATGATGAAGGCTACAGGTGAGCAGGGATAGCATGAGCATAGACTGTTCCGTAAGATCTGGGATAAAAGACAGGTGCCGAAGAACTGGAAAGGTTTGATCAACCCTTTGTTCAAGAAGGGGAACAGGAAAAAGTGTTCTAATTATAGAGGCATCACAGTGACATCACAGGTGAGTAAGCTGTATGAGAGTGTTAGAGCAGAAGATAAGAGTAACAATTGAAAATAGGATGGCCGAGGAACAGTACGGCTTGAGGCCTGGCAGGTCAACGGTTGATCTAATTTTCTGCATCAGGCAACTGATGGAAAAGTGCTATGAACACAATAAAGAATTATGGATGGCATTTTTGGATATAAAGAAAGCGTTTGATGCTGTAAAGAGAGAAAGTGTGGGAGGTTTTGAGAAACTCTGGGACAGAGGAACATCTTGTGGAGAGAATTGAGAATATGTGCACCAATACAGTGAGAAAAGTAAGAACGGTGGGGTTGATGGAGCTTCAAAACATTAGGTTTGAGGTAAGGAGGCATCCTCTCACCCCCTACTGTTCATGGCTGTCATGAATGATGTGCAATGTAGAGTGGTGGAACAGACGGGACCAGATGAAGGTGCCTTCGTGGGCAGGAGCAGCAGTGCGTAGCACACACTTCTTGATTAGACAGGTTGGAGCCTGTGACAACCAAATACGGAGGATGCGGAAAGGTCAGGGAATGACCAATGCATACTCCCGGAGCAATATGGCCTTAGTTGCTAATGCTCCTAAAAAACAACAACAACAAGGACCAGATGAAAGTCATGATCTTCGCAGATGACCTCTGCATATGGGGAGAGAGCAGGGAACAAGTTCAACGGAAAGTTGATATATGGGCTAGTATGGCCAATGAATTTAGACTGGTTTTCAGTCAGGAGAGGAGTGAAGTAATGGTTCTAAAGAGGAGTGGTAAGCTTGAAGGATACATTACAATGGAAGGCAAACAGCTATAAATGGTTAACAACTTCAAGTATCTAGGAAGCACCATTACAAGGACTGGAGTAATAGACAAAGAAATAAGTAGAAGGATACAAGCGGGTGGGAATTTCTATAGGGAGACAGATCTGATCTGGAACAGGATCATACCATTGAAGTCTAAGAAGGCTATAATCAGACCTATTACGTACCAATTCTGACTTATGTATCTGAAACTTGGACTATGAGGGAAAAGGATAAAAGCAGAATTTAGGGGGAAGAAATGAGATTTGTGAGGAGCATAGCTGGAAAGACAAGACATGACAAAATCAGGAATGATATGATTAGGGAGAGAATTCAAGTTGAAAAACTAAAGAATAGGATTGAAAGTTCCCGTTTGAAATGGTTTGGACATGTCAAGAGGCGTTTGCCAAGAAGAATAGTGCATAGCACATGCTTCTTGATTAGACCGGGGTTCGAGCCCGTGCCCACCAAATACGGAGGATGCGGAAAGGTCTGGAAATGACCACCGCTTTTCCCCGGAGCAATATGGCCTGAGTTGCTAATGCTCCTAAAAACCAAATAACAAACAAACCAAGAAGAATGTTTGATTTACAATTAAGTGACAGAAGACCAAGAATGAGATGGCAGGACATGATAAAGACCGATGTCATTAAGAGAAGGAGATTGGAGTGAAATCAAAAACGGAGAGAAGTACACAGACAGGGCATGGTGGTGAGGCTTCATACGTCGACCCGTGGAATAGCGGAACGATGATAAATGATGGTGATGATGATAATCGGAAATGTGGCTGATGGGGCGGGAAACACAATTCACACATGAGAGAGGGGGGGAACAAGTCAGAAGTATAAGAGAATCACCAAGAAAGAGAAGAATGGTGATATCCAGCTCAGGAGTGAGGACTCTGGGGTTGTTGAGGCTTTTACAGTTACTGATGACTGCACAGATTATTCACTTACCTACCAGAATACTAGACAATCCTAACCACTCAGCTAAGATGCTTGATCTTTTTCTTACAAACAACCTTTCTAAGTCAGTATACAGTCAAGTTGAGCGGTCCTCTAGGCACCTCAAATCACAACTTGGTGATAGTCTCTTCTCCAATGGAGCCTTTTTCTCATGGGCATTACAAGAATGCAAAATGGGATGATTTGTGTGATTTCTATTCTTTTCCTTGTTTGGATTACTGTTTTAAGTCTGATATCAGCGTTTGCTGAGATCATGTCAGTTAAATTATTCTTATTGGAATGGAATCCTTTATTCCACCTTAAAATCTTGTCCTTTATCTAAACCTTGGTTTTCCAATAAATGTGTTAAGGCTGTTCAAGATAAGAATGTAACATATCATAATTGGCATGCATCCAAATCGCCAGGTTCATTTTCTGCCTACACCAAAGCTCAAAACAGTTGTAAAGTAGTTATTAATCAGTCCAAACCAGATTTTTCACCAGGTTAAATGTAGAAAACTTGCTTCACTTGTCTAAATGGCAGTAGAGCATTCTGGTTTCTTGCCAAAACTATTAGCTGTAACTTTTGCCCATCTCTATTCTCACCTCTGCCAAGACCAGATAGTTCTATTGCTACATCAGTCATAGCTAAATCTGACCTGCTTGCTAGCATCCTACTTTTTTTCCAACTTGTGTATTGAAGATCCTGTAAACTCACCACTTACCATTCTCAGGACACTCCATTCAGTGCCTCCTGTGGTCCTCTGTCAGAAGAATTTTGAACAATCTTGATGCCAAGAAAGCTGCAGGTTTTGATGGTATTTCTCTGCTTGTCCTCCAAACCTGTGCTTCTGATCTTACTCCTGTTCTGATTTACAATTAAATTTGCAATTACAATTAATTAACTGTGTCATCTTTTTTCTCTTTCTTATTCCAATGGTAAAAACACTTCCCTTCTGTTCGGAAATTTCCTCATGTCCAGTCAGTTCCTAAGAAAGGTGACAAATTTCCCCCCCCCACACACCCAATTATCATCCCATTGCATTTACTTCTAATCAGTCTAGAGTAATGGAAAAATTCATCAACCTAAACTATCTAGACGCCTTCCATTTGATCAATGATCGCTAGTATGGAGGCGCATCCGTAGCCAGGTGGGAAGGAGCAGCAGTGCATAGCACATGCTTCTTGATTAGGCTGGGGTTCGAACCCGTCACCACCAAATACGGAAGATGCGGAAAGGTCAGGGAATGACCACCGCACATTCCCGGAGAAATATGGCTTTAGTTGCTAATGCTCCTAAAAACCAAATAACAACAACAGCTAGTATGGATTCCATCAGTGTTCACCCACTGTTGATATACTGGTATATGTTACCCATCTTAGGGCAAATTCAATGGAAAAGTTTGGTGAAACTCAAGCAGTTGCTAATGACATTTCAAATTCTTTTTATCGTGTTTTGCATAAAGATATTCTAAATAGTTTCCATCTTATGGTTTGCTAACGTTTTTTTGTAATTGGGTATCCAGTTTTCTCTCTGATTGCTCAAGGTAGGTTGATGGGAGATGGTTCTCTGTCTTCTAACTTCTTCACTAATGCTGGTGTTCCCCCAAGGTTTAATTCGTTCTCCCACTCTTTTCCTCTTGCATATTAATGACCTTCCTTACTAGAAATCCCGGCCATAGTTTTGGTGATGACAGCACATTGCATTCCACTTTCCAGTTGGAGAAACTTTTCCCTGAACAAACAGCTTCAACTTCTTGAATGCCCACTTCCTTAAATTCTGATGTCCAGGTAATTCTCCAGCGGGCAAAGGTAACTTAGCTAATTTCAGTCCCTCTCAAAGTCAGCCTTATCTTATATCTCACAAAAAAGAATTCTTCTGTGCCTATCTTCAATGACTGATTTCTACACATGATCACATATCTCTATTAGCATTTATGCAAACTTCTAATCGTTTTTGGCATATATAAGCAGATCACAAATATTGCTTCCTCGGCATTTAAAAAAAACTTTTCTCTTTTGCTCTCAGTGTAAATTTTCTTCCAAACGGCTGTTCACTCTGTACAGATTTTAAATATCCCTACCATGGAATATTGTTTCCATATCTGGCGCAGTGCCCCAAAAATGAGGCCACTAAACTGCATGCAATACTTCTTAAGATGCAGCCTAGCCGTTGCCTTAAACGATAGGCTTTTGAAAAGTTTATCACCTGAGTATGAAGGATTTATTTGAGGAAACTGGTAACATGTTGCTTTTCAACGTAGTCCACTTTATAGTCAATACACATTTTCCACCGATGCTACCATTCGATGATTCCAGCTACAAATAAAGTTTTGTCTTATGATTACAAGGATGCAATCACTGCAGCAATGACGTCTTTGCCAATGGGAAATGGATGCCACTCAAGTATCTTGTTTTTTCAAATTGGGAAATAAGTGATTGGTTGGTTGTGCTACGGTTTAATGGCGCATGAACAGGATGAAAGCGCGATGGTGTTATATCGTGAATATTGAGGGTGGCTCAAGATTTGAGAGCTGCACACATGCGCTGTAACCATTACGATGTATTATGGTTTTGCAAGCATCGGCAACTAAGGCCATATTGCTCCGTATACACCGATGAGCCAAAACATTATGACCACCTTCCTAATATGATGTTGGTCCTCCATGTGCAGCCAAAACAGCTTGCACCCGGCAAGGCATTGATGCTACAAGATTTCTAAATGTGTCTTGTGTCAACACGTAACTAGCAGATCATTTAACTCCTATAAAGTCGGTGGTTGAGATGCCGCAGATCGGAGTTGCTGTTCCAACACAAACCACAGATGCTCGATGGGATTGATGTCTGGAGAATTTGGGGGCCAAAGCAATAAATACCTGGAAGTCTTCCTCGTGTTCTGCGAACCAGTCTCGAACAATCCAGGCAGTGTGGCATGGCACATTATCCTGCTGAAAGATAGCACCGCCAGATGGGAGAACCGTTGCCATGAAAGGGTGTACCTAGTCAGCAGTGATGTCTAGGTAGAGTAGAGTGTGTTTAGTGTCAAACAGCACCGGGGTTTCCGCCATCTCCGTGTAGTATACATTGTGGGTGTGAAACAGAACACTCAATGCCATAGGTTTAAAAGTGTATGGATTATGTATATGTGTAGTGTTGTGTACCGTTGTTCCTCTGGTCATTTAGCCGCTTGGCCCCTAATGGGACCCAATGTTGTCCATACTGCCCCGTGGAGGCAGACCAGGTACTCAGTAGTTTAGATATTATTTACTCTGGCAGGTCCTGCCACCTAGTTTCCTGAGATTTCAGTGGCTAGGACCTTAAAAATAATAATAAAATAATAATAAATAATAATAATAATAAATAAAATGGAAAAAAAAAAAAGATTAAAAAAAATAAAAATAATAAATGATATTTAGTTAGGTGGTAGACGTCAGACAGCCAAGCACATGGATTACTGGACCGAGGGTATCCCAGCAGAACATCACCCAAAGCATGATGCCACCACAGTAGGCTTGTTTTCGTCCCACAGTGCATCCAGGCAACATCGCTTCCCCAGGTAAACGACGTACACGTACCTGGCTGTCCACATGGTCCAACTAGAAATGTGATTTATCAGACCAGACGACCTTCTAATCACGCTAGGTCCAGTGTCGATGCTCGCGTGCCAATTGCAGGCACTGTCGCTGGTGAACCTTGGTTAGCACGGGCACTTGGAGTGGCCTGCGGCTATGCAGCCCCATTTTCAGCTGGGTTCGATGTACTGTGTGTTGTGACATTACTCCCATCACCAGCATTCCAATTACTGGCAGTTGCACCACAGTCACCCTTTTGTTGCCACATACCATCCAGGAGAGCCTTCACTCACCTTGAGCATCAATGAGCCGTTGTCGTCCAACACCTCGCCGGCAGTTCGTGGGTTCCCCCCCCCCTCCTCGGACCACTTTCAGTAGGTACTGACCACGGCTGACCGTGAGCACCCTACCTGTGCCGGTTTGGATATGCTCTGACTCAGTCGTCTGGCCATTACAATTTGGCCTTTGTCAAACTTGCTTAAGTTTGCTGCCTTTCCCCATCTGAAGAACAAGAGTAACACTGATTAACAGAGCTCAGTATCAGGTGTTTTTTATACCATGTCCCAAACCACGTCCAAGCCATAGTTAACCTGCAGTTGCTTCGATTTGCATAACAACTCGTTCATAATGTTTGGTTCATCGGTGTATACTGTCTGTAAATTGCATATGTTCTGAGGTTGATTTTCTATTTGTTGGATGAAAAACTAGTTTATGGGAGAAAATACAATGCTACACTTACCTGAGGCCAATTAAGTCAGCTATGTTAAACAATTAACTCAGCTATGTTAGCTACGATGAGCGATTTGTGACGTGGCATTTTGTTTTGGTGGAACAAGATTCCTTTCCTGGGTTTTATGGGGTATTTGTCTTTGATGTTTGAATGCAAACAGCTCACATGGGCTATGTGATATGCCTGCATTACTATTTCTGAAGGTAATCCATTATCAATGCTCCACCGTCTGAGCGGTAGCACAGTGATATTGTCACCGTCCTCCCCCCCCACCAAGTGGAAAAGGCGCGGTTTCGAGTCCATTCGATGAACTTCAATGGGCTTTTTTCACTCCGTGGCTGATTTAGTCGGTCTCAGGCGTAGATAGCAAGGTTTTTTTCGTCCAACAAAACAGGCAAATCGACCAGAGAACATTCAATTTACAGACACAAATACGGGTTTATGTAATAAATTACGGGAAACCCTAATATAAGAATAATATCAATGCTCCATCAGTATTCCAAAAAACCGATGCCACTTCAGCAGCAAAAGGAATCCACATCTTTATTTGGAGGTGAGAAGAGCTGCATTTCAATTGTTTGGATTGCTCCTTTGTGTCTGGCTGAAAGTGATGGAACCAGTGGCGGATTTCCGCACAGGCGCACGAGGCGCGTGCCCTGGGAATCTTAAATCGAGGGGCTCTCAAATCTCAGGTCTCAAAAAAAAAAAAAAATTGTTTCATTTTAAATTTTTACACTCATCTTTATTACCGTTACTGAATAAAACTATAATTTAATATGAGAAGTTAGTAAACTCTTATGCGAATATCCTGACATATATGAAATATCTATGCGAGCTAAGTGAATCTGAAATAGAATAGATATCATTAATGCTTAAATTAAACACTCCATTTTTTCCTAGTTGAGGTAATTCCACGAGTGAAGAACCCTGTGACGATATTGCTCAAGAAACGATATTAGGTTTGTTCGCGGAGGCAGTTCAAAACTATTCGCAACTAATTGGGAACCAATAAGCAAACGCAGTAGTCTTTTAAAGCCTCTGAAATCACTACTGCTCTGGCTCACATGTAACGGAGCATCGTCTTTTTTATTAGCTTTGGGAACTAACAGTTCACTCACGAATCCGTTACAAATTACTAGAGTTTGGTGTGGTTGGTGTTTTAGTGTAGGAGTATTTTTGTTTTGTTATCAAGTATCTGTAATATCTTATGTATTGTTTATGTATTTATCAAAACTGAATTGTTTGACGAGGCGTGACATTTATGGCAAGTGATAATTGGGAATTAATTTTTTAATTCCCAATTAATAAAATATGTATGAAAGAATTGCACAACCAAAATGATTAAAACCGCAACACCAAATCTAGAGCGCGTGCTATAATAAAAACGTGCGCGTAGAATGCACATAGAGGGGGGGGCCTCAAAATTGAATTGCGCCTGGGGCCTCTCAAGTGCTAAATCCGCCACTGGATGGAACCACATCTCATCAGTGGCCATAAACCTTGCACAGAAAATTTCTGGATCTGCTTGAAAACGCTGCATATGTTTACTTGACAACTGTTATGCATTTTTTAATCCTCTCTTAAGGTCTTTAGATTCCAAAGTTGTTGAGAGCGACACCTTTTTCGTAGCGGATAGTTGAGAAACACGTTTTTCTATGAAAAAGGTGTGGTGGCAAATTTTTCATAGTGAGAGCCTGTTATTATGGTGACATGATCAGATGAGATGGGTAAGACCCTAGCAACGTATCGAACTGTCACTCATTACAGATCATGCCCACTGTGAGCAAGTTCTAATGAAATGGACTTTGCAAGACTTCCCAGTGTAGGTCATCTTCCAGGCTTTCCCACCCTCATTTAAAATCTGCTGCCTACTTCTTAACCATAGATTAGGAAAGGGTACCTTTACCCAATGTTGTAACAATATCCTCATGAATTGCCATTGGCATTAGCACCTTTTTTCCAAAATTTTGGAAGATGGCACAGTAATTGATTTTGTCCATCTTTTGTTATTGTTATCGATTAAGTACAGAAATTTAAACACTACAATGCTATCAGACAATGAGATAATTACGTCCTTATCCTTGCTAGCAAAATTTCTGTATCTCATTGACAAAACCCATCAGCTGTCCTCGCAGCCTGTCTACACCGCTCAAAGAACTTCATGTCTGACTGCACTATTACCCAAAGTCTTTTCATTTCATTTCTGACCACCCTGAAAGTAGTGCAATACAGTTGGTACATTGATCTGGAATTACTACTGTCCATATGCTTTTGAGAGTGCACATTCCTGAGCTCAGTGTTAGATGTTTGTTTTGTGCTCCACAAAAAAGTTATTTTATATGTGAATAATTAAAAGTTTCTTAGCAATATTTCGTATTAATGGATGCCGAAGAAGATGGCTGAACTGATAATCTGCTTTCTAGTTACAAGAAATGAACAGGTATTTTGTAATTTTAATTTACCATCGATATACTCCTACTGGAGTAATAGTAACTGATTAAAATGCTGGGATGGTCATTCCAAGAACATTCTTTTGTGCAAACGTCATCCGCGAGTCACAGCTCCCGGTCGGGGAAATCCCCAAGGGAGATTTAACTACCTGAAGCAAATTCCTCAACCAAGGAAAACAGGATCAACTGTATTACTCAGGAGATGAACTTTCGTTCAGGTGCCGTCCTACATAAGATACTATACATGTATTACTCAGGAGCAATTTTCGACTTTACAAGTTATTTACCTCTGTGCTTTTTGACATTTTGTTATCATCTTCTAAAACTGTCTAGGTTAATTTTTAAGAATTATTACTTATCTAATTCTGCTATGTACCTATAAGCTTTATCAGATTTATAAATATGTCTGACGAAAGCTCTTCGTCCTCTGATGGAATGCCAGGTGATCTGACTGTTGCACCGGAGCTTGCAGAGGCTAGTCTGAAAGGGTTTCAGGAGCCGTTTGTACAGCTTGTTAAAATCACGGAGGATGAATTTTCATCTGAACAGCAGTCCCAGGGTGGGGCCGCTACTGATAACGTACAGTCTGATGGAGAACTAGAGCAGTCAAGAAACACTGAAAATTTAGACTTTGTTCTAGCACTTAAGAATAATCTACTAGATACGCTTAAATCTGGTTCTAAGGTTACTCCAACAATGGTAATAGAAGTGAGTAAAATATGGAATACCATGGAGAGTATATTAATTGATCTCATAATGGAAAATGAAAAACTGAAAGCAAAATTAGAACCTCCTGCCGTGCCCACGTCTTCAAATGCAGCTAGCTATGCTAGCGTGGCTGCTTCAAACGTGGGCAGAAAGTTAGATCAGAGTGACGTTCCTTCGGGAACGCAAACAAAACATGTAATTATGCGTGCTAATGATGAGTGTGATCTTAAAACGAGCGAGGAGATCAAATACCACCACTTTGCTTATTGGAGGCTTGAAGTGGTGAAACCCATGTTTAGTCTCTAGAGCAAAGTTTCCGGCATCCCCCTCTCCCCATACTTCTCCTTCAACCCATGCACGGTACTAAGTACTATAGGTTTTGATACCTTTCGTGTTTGGGGTTTTCATAAAAAAAAAAAAAAAAAAACAAGCTGTATCTAAAAACTTTAAAACAGAATTGAGGCGGGTAAAAATTAAATCCGTACAGAAAGTCCGTGAAAAAGGCATAGTTATAGAAACAGAATCCAGTAATGATTTAGAAAAGCTCAAAGCTTGCGCTAAATTTAAAGAACACAACCTTAATATTGAGTCACCAAGAAAATTAAACCCAACCCTTATAGCTTACGACATAAATAAAGAAGTTTCAGACCGAGAATTGTTAGAAAACCTATATGAGAAAAATCTTAAAGAGAGTCTGATATAAATGAAAATGATTTTAAAAAACTAGTTAAGATAAGATTTAAAATTAAATCGACAAATAAGAATAATTCACACTGGGTTTTCGAGGTTCCTGCTAATATTAGAAAAATTTTACTAAGTTCTGATAGTCGCCTGTATTTGGGTTATTCAGTGCATAGTCTTAAGGATTTTATCATAGCCTACCGCTGTTTTAAATGCTTAGGTTACGGGCACTCTGCCCGGAACTGCCGTCAAACTGACAGCACGTGGGCACTGTGGACAGCAAGGGCATCAAATTGAAGAATGTCAAAATAAAGAATCGCCAATTGTTTGCCCCAATTGCAAGATTAGGAAGAAAAAGTCAGACCACTCATACTGTGACTTAAAAATGTCCGGAGTATTTACGTGCCCAGGATCAAACAAAAGCTCGGACCAATTATGCATAGAACAAACAAAATGAATAATAATAATAATAATAATAATAATAATAATAATAATAATAGAGGAACGGTTAAAATAATTCAACTACATTGTCAAAGATCGGCTTACACGATCTGTTTAAAATTATAGTAGAGCAAAATACTGGCATTCTTGGTCTACAAGAATTATATGCCTACAAAGGTGTAGTCAAAGGTCTACCCAATGACTGCAAAATCGTACAGTCTGTCACTCAAACCACGCGGATTCGAGGTAATGCTATGGCCAGGGTTTGGGCAACCCTGGTCATAGCGGATCCAAACATCACGGTTACTAGGATTAATGGCTTGTTCACGGAGCACTCTGCGTGTGCATGTTTAGAGGGCATCTTTTGGGGAAATTTACTGCATATCACTTTATATGCAATGTAGCCAAACTGGTCAATCCACTGAACCATTCTTGAACTATTTAGATACGGCCTTAAACAAATTAGCTGGGAAGAAAGTGTTAATTCTCGCGGATGCAAATGCATGGTCAACACTATGGAACAGCCCCGTTTCCGCTCTAAAGGCGAGCAGTTAGAGGAAATTATTCAATCAAAGAACTTAACTATTTGAAATACCCCAGGACATCCACCAACATTTGTCTCTGCCTCCGGACAATCCTTTATTGATGTCACATTGACTAACATAACGTTTGGTCACTGTGTCAGGGACTGGACGGTTCATACCTCCTGGACCGGCAGTGACCACAATGTTATTGCATTCAACATTGTATCATCTTCAGATCCCAGATATTATAATTGTAATTATGATTTTCCTCGTTACAAAACACAAAGTGCAGATTGGGAGCTCTTTGATTCCAAGTTAAGAGAAAATCACTGATGACAATGTTGACCGTTTGGGAGAACTGGATTTAAACTGGCAATTGCGAGAGGTAATGAAACTTATTACTGAGGTTCGTCATGGAACTCTCCAAAAGAAAAAGCGACGAAGGAATTCTGTCCCGTGGTGGACTCAGGATCTTTCTGCTTTGCAAAGCAACCTAATGAATGCCAGGCGAGATTACCAACGCGCAAAACGTAATAACAGACCGAATGAGGAGTTCGAGCGCTTACAGGAAATTTATAAGGAGACCAGAAGAACACATTTTAATCTTATTTATAAAGAAAAGCGTTTAGCATGGGAACGATTGGTAAAAACAACTCTTGATGAAGACCCATGGGGTCTCCCTCACAAACTGGTTGTTGAAAATATACATCCGGCAGAGATCTTCTCATCCATATTAAAGTCAAATAATGCTGAAATGCTTACATAGGCGGAGACCATGAATGCCATTCTGGACGAAATAATACATCAGGATGTTCAGTCTCCAGAAAATACCGAACAGATTAGAAAAAAAATAAACCATTTAACCTGCGAAGGATCTTCATCTGAAGGAAATTTCAAGCGCGAGGAGATTGATGAGGCCATTTGCTCCATGAAGGAGGGAAAATGCCCGGGATTAGATTTGATGGAAGTTCCTGTCTTAAAAAGAATTTGGAAAGTTTGTCCAAAACTAATTGAAAATCTACTTAACACCTGTCTTAAAGAAGGTTCTTTCCCCAAGTCGTGGAAGCAAGCGAATTTGAAAATGTTATTAAAAAATCCTAACAAATCCGTAAACCAGGCGTCATCATACCGTTCTTGGGAAGGTACAAGATTTCGAAATTATTACAATAGAAAGATTTTACATGTATCTAATCAATTCGGTTTTACTAAAGGAAAATCTGCAGTAGATGCAATTAAACAAACTATGGATTTGGTCTCTACTTCAAGTACTAAATACGTCCTCGGCCTCTTCGTGGATTTCAAAGGGGCCTTTGACACCTTATGGTGGCAGAGGGTCCTGGCGAGATTCTGGGCGGCCGGTGTCTCTGTCCCCATTTACAGAATTATCACTGACTACTTTCAGGACAGATGTCTTGTAGTCTCATCTGGACATTGCTCTGTATCGAGACCAGTTATTCGCGGCTGCCCTCAGGGATCCGTTCTCGGCCCTGTTTGCTGGAAAGTGGTCCTTGATGGGTGGCTGGTTAAAGAACACGAGCGTATTTCTAAACTTGCATATGCAGACGATCTTGTTATTCTCATATATGGTAATTCCAGACTTGAATTGGAAGAACGTGGAAATGATGTGTTGCTTGACTTAAATACTTGGTGTGTAACCCACAAACTGGAGATTTCCATAATAAATAGTATAATGATCGATGATCGGTTTCAGTTCGTAGCCCATGCAAAATACAAAGGGTACTAGGAAAGTTTTGCAATACAGCTTTGTTTATTTAATTTTTTCAAAGTAATTTCCTCTACATTCAATACACCTCTCCATCCTCCGAAACCAATCTTTAAACCAGTTCTGCCAAGTTTCACTAGGGAGTAAAGCACACTCGTTGTCCCAAGCCCGTAGAAGGTCCTTATCACTGGACAACCGCCTCCATTTCAGCTTCATTTTCACATGCGGGAACAGTGCAAAGTCGCAGGGAGCAAGGTCTGGTCTGTAGGGAGGGTGCTCGAGAAGTTTCAGTCCTGTCGTGGTCAAATATTCGGTGCAGGCTTTGGCGCGGTTAGCTGGAGCATTATCATGATGGAGGTACCAGGTGTCCATTCTTGACTTTGGCCGCAGGTTCTTCATAGATCCAATGACTTTAGGCAGGCATTGTTCAGTATACCACTTAGCTGTGACTGTCTTCTGCGTGTCCAAAACAACACGTTCCACAATTCCACTCGATTTGAAAAATACAGCTATCATTTTCTTCTTTACAGATCGGGATTTTCTGACAATTACGGGTGTGTCGTCATCATCAAAGACCCAAACTTTGTTTTGAGCCTTGGTCGGCAGATCATAATAGTACAGCCAAGTCTCGTCACCTGTCACGATGTTGTTCACATACCGAGATTGTCCCTTATCAAACTTTTTTAACATCTCCCGGCACCAAGTCACACGTCGTGTCATCTGCTCTTCAGTCAGTTGATGCGGCACCCAGAGAGAACAAAGTTTCTTCACGTGCAAATGATCTTGCAGAATCGAACGAATTGCTGGTGCATTTAGGCCCAAAGTATCCTCTATCTGTTGGTAGGTCACTCGCCTGTTTTCGTCAAGCATTTTCCGCACAGCAGTAACGTTTTCCTCCGTAACTGACGTTCGTGGCCTTCCCGGCCTCTCAGAATCCTTCAGAGTGAAATTTCCCCTTTGGAATTCTCTATACCACCTGAATATCGTTGTACGATGTGGACAATCATCATCTAGTGCAAGAGTCATTTCTTCTAAGCACTGGTCTATGGTTAAACCACGCACGAAATTATACCGCAAAACTGTCCTTGTCTCATTTCGTGACCAGGATGCCATCGCAAGCACTTTACACTCTCACTACTAATGAATAACTGAGCCCATCGACTTGGCGCGGCGGCTACTATGCACGTATGAGCATGTCTCAACATGCAGCAACAAGCAGCTTCCAGCTTCCTGTGATTCATTGTTGCGTCATATTGCAAAACTTTCCTAGTACCCTTTGTATATACTCCAGAAAATAAAAACACTGACTGGAAAATTAATTAGAATTACAAGATGTGCCTGGGGCATTAAGCCTTCTACATTAAAAATGTATTACGGAAGCATATTTCTACCTATAGTTTGCTATGCAGCAGGTGCATGGGGCACTAGTATTTGTAAATGTCTTGTAAAAAAGTATTTTGTGCAAGCTCAATGGTTCTTTTTATTAGCGACATCAAAGGCATGTCGTACAATTTCAACATCAGCTCTCCAGGCTAACAGGCAAACTGCCCATTCAGTTTGAAATAATATTTAACTACCTACAGTATTATAGGCGGAAGGGTCTACCTGCTGTTATTGACCGCTACACACTTAATCTAGAGTTACCAGTTAAGAAAGATGTGCAGAGAATTCGGAATCAGTTCCTTGTAGATTGGCAGGAGGAATGGTCTAATGATACTAACGGTAGAAAAACTAATAAATTCATGCCTAGGATGATAGCCTAAACAAATTTAAAGCTCAACTGGACAGGTATTACGAACGAACGGAGGGGTGAAATGGGAGAGGGTTTTTTTTTTTTTTTTTTGGCTGATGCTGAATAAGCTTGCTTTCTTGCATCATATGCCTCTATTAATGCTAATGCTAATGATAGAATTAAGTAAATAAAATATGCCTTGGTTTAATCCAGGCTTCAATTTAGCGTTCTTGATTTCAGGCCACGGGAGTCTGAATTTTAAATTGCATACTTTTGGCCTTGCTGCTTCTCCGCTATGTAACTGCGGAGAGCCTGAAACAATGCAGCATTTAATTTTTGAATGTAACTGTTACTTAGATTATAGACAGGAGCGGATTAAGGTCGGTTGAGCCCCTGGAGCAGAAGAAAATATTGGGCCCCTTAAATAAAAGAGAGACAGGGAAAATAAAAATACATGTTAACCATTTCTTTAAATAAATAAAAATATTATGTACTATTAATGTTTTATTTCCAATAAAATTTGAATATAATATATGTATAATATAATTAATAATAGCATAGTAATAATCACAAAGTTTTGAACTAATAGTTGAACATATTAGTTCAACTAATTTGTTGGGGTTTTGCGTATAAAGTTGGGGCTTTGTATGGGCCCTTCAGAAGTCGGGGCCCAGGGAATGCGCCCGGTGCACTCGCCGTTAAATCCACCTCTGTATGCCTCTACTAATGCTAAAATAATAGCATTTTGCTCCTACGTGAGCTTATGAAAACTTTCTAATGGGGTACTACTAAGAGCTCGCCTAGAGCGTAAACCCCGGATACTGCATACCTGCACGTTTATGTTTGTCACCAGGTGACTTTCCTGATATTAGTCTATTAAAATGCTTTAAAAGAACGTCGTTGGAATTTGGATTCTTTCTAAAGTAATGGAGAAATCAATTAACCACCAACTCAAACTACCTAGAAACCTCCCGTCTGATCAACGATCGCCAGTATGGATGCCATCAGTGTCGATCCACTGGTGATATTCTGGCTTATGTTACCCATTTATGGACTAATTCAATGGAAAGGTTCGGTGAAACACAAGTAGTTGCTCTTGACATCTCAAAGGCTTTCAATCGTGTTTGGCATAAAGGTCTTCTAAACACGTTTCCATCTTATGGTTTGCCAACTGTTTTTAGTAATTGGTTATCCAGTTTTCTCTCTGATCGCTCACTGAGGGTGATGATAGATGGCTCTGTCTTCTAACTTCTCCACCAATGCCGGTGTCCCCTAAGGCTCAGTTCTTTCCCCCACTCTTTTCCTCTTGTATATTAATGAACTTCTTAGATTGACTAGAAATCCTATCCATTGTTTTGCCGATGATAGCACATTGCATCCCACTTTCCATTTTGAGAAACCTTGCCCTGCTCAATCGGCTTCAACTTCTAGAACATTTGCTACCGATTCCTTAAATGCCGATCTTCAGGTAATTCTCCAGTGGAGCAAAGACAACTTAGTTGATTTCAACCCTTCTAAAACTCAGTCTTGTCTTATATTTCGCAAAAAGGATTCTTCTGCTCCTATGCTTATCTTTAGTGACACTCCGATTTCTAGGCAAAATGATATATCTCTTTTGGGGATTACCCTGACTTCTAATCTCTCTTGGCACAAGCACATTACAAATATTGCTTCCTCTGCATCTAAAAAACTTGGTTTTCTCTTTCGCTCTTGGCGTTACTTTTCTTCCAAACAGCTGCTCACTCTGTATAAATCGCAAATCCACCCTGCCATGGAATATTGTTCCCACATCTGGGGTGGTGCCCCCAAAACCTCTTTCAAGCTTCTTGATTCCATTCAGAAGAGGGCAGTTAGGTTAATTAATGATTCATATCTAACCTAGTCTCTCCACTCGCTTTCACATAGACGTACTGTTTCTGCTGCATGCCTCTTCTACAGATACTTCCATGGTCACTGTTCTTCTGAATTGGCTTCTATAATTCCCACTTTCTCTTTCAAAACAGTCCGAATACGTGCCGCCACCAGCCATTTACTGTCCAACTTCAATCCCACAGAACCAACTTTTTATCTTCCTCATTTATTCATTCAACTGCTGTTTTCTGGAACAACCTTCCTTCTTACATGTTTCTTGAAAATTACAATCTACAGAAGTTCAAGTCCAATGTCAACAAATATCTTCTTTCGTCTTCTCAACCTCCAACCCAAGCACGGTATTAAGTACTATAGGTTCTAATACCTCTCGTGTTTGGGGTTCACATAAAAAAAAAAAAAAAAAATCTAGCTCTTCAAAGAAATTATTGAAGTGGCAATGGTTCTTTACAATTTGTACAGATATAATTGACAATTTGTAGAAGTTTTTTCATCACATTATCATATTTGAAACATTTAGTTATGAAATGTTGTTCACAGTGAATGATGCAATGAACAGGCAGTAACTGTAATTCTTGGATCGCTTTTTAAGAGACCAAAAAAGATCTACATTTTTACTTAACATTGATGGTGTTCTATTAGTTGCCACACTTATAAGATTCTTTAGGGGCACACCAACATTTGCTAATGTTGCATCAAATGCATTCTTGATATCAACATCACAAGTTGCTGTTTTAAGTATTACTAAATCTAGCATTTCTTTCATAGTTACACATGCAAAAACATAAATCATTTTTCAACCTCTTATCAAAATCCTTACTGATTTCACTCTTAACAGAGTGGTGTGACATGAAACTGGAATTTGCATTATT
Source organism: Mastigoproctus giganteus (assembly GCF_048544385.1). NCBI lineage: Eukaryota > Metazoa > Arthropoda > Arachnida > Uropygi > Thelyphonidae > Mastigoproctus > Mastigoproctus giganteus. The sequence continues at coordinate 131,980,579 of NC_143583.1, forward strand.
AGTCTATGAAGTTTTGAATTATTCGGATCTAAATTTTAATAACTTCCTCCATATTTTTTTAAATGAATTTTCCTTCAGTGCATGGACGTTTATCACAAGCAGTGTTCCACAATACGACACCACCTCAGTTGCAGTATCAGCATCCTTGCTAAAAGACAACAATGACAGCTACTGATTATATAGGCTAAGTTTTAAAGAATTAAGAGGATATTGAGTCAAAAACTCTTGATGTTCTTGTAATGATGATCTAAGTTAATAACTTTATAATGAGCAAGTGATACACTGCATATAAGACAACGGTTTTCCATATTTATTTGTGAATGCAAAATCTTCTCATTTAGACTTAAAACTGATTTTCTTCTTCGTATTTTCTTTTGTTAATTTATTAATGAATTAAAAATTTAATTGAAATCATACAAATAATAATTTATATTATTTGTATGATTGTAGTAGATTATACTCAACCAGTATTTCATAAAATGTGGAAAGAAAAGTTTAAAAAATCAAATATTTTTGTTTAAAAACTAGAAGTAATTTACTATAAATTTGGTAGGCAAAATATTTTAATATAATTTGTTAGATGCAGCATTTTTAACAAAAACAAGGTGGCAGATCAAAATAGCATCATAACACAGAAGCATAATAACTTGTAATAAGGAGTTAGATAAGTGTGAATGAGTAATGGCAATGGGAACTATGTAGGTGAGAGTAGTAAACAGTATGGCATTATCAAGAATGAAAGTAGATAACATATGTGGCAGCAAGGATAAATTTTTATGCAGGTTTTATTTATAAATTTGTTTAATATTTTAAAACTAAATTTAAAAAACCATTGACTGATATTTTGTGAGCTGCATGGAAGGTATGAAAGAGCTGCACATAGCTTGCAAGTCACAGTTTGGCTCTGTCTAATCTATATCTAAATTTGATTTATATTCTAAGAAAAGGAAGCAGGAAATCAAAAAAAATGTTGCTAGTGAATAAGAAAAGGAAAAGTCAAAATTGTCCTGCTCAACAGAAAGCCCAGAATTTTTGTTAGCAGAAACCTGTGGTATTTCAACTTTGGAGTGGAGAAACAACAGTGCCAGTAATTCACTCTCAACTATTTTATTTTCTTCTACTTATGTTAAGAGATAAATTGCTACAGAATGGAATTATTAGCATTAGCATTAGTAGAGGCATTTGATGCAAGAAAGCAAGCTTATGCAGCATCAGCCAAAAAAAAAAAAAAAAAAACCCACTTCCACTTCACCCCTCTGTTCGTTAAAAATACCTGTCCAGCTGAGCCTTAAACTTATTTAGGCTATCAACCTCCACGACAAGGAATGGAAGTCTGTTCCACCAACCAACTACCCGCTGGCTAAAGGCAAATTTCCGCACGTCTATCCTACATCTGTCTTTCCTCAATTTGAAATTATGCCCTCTCAGGTGATTATTCTGAGCAAGAGGAAGAATCCCATCAGCATTGAGCATGCACAAACCATTCAAGGCTTTATACACCTCTATCAGATCACCTCGCTGGTGCCTAGTCTCCAGACACTGTAATTTGCAAAACTTAAGCCTTTCTTCGTAAGAGCACCCCTTTGTTCCATTCACTAATCTTGTTGCCCTTCTCTGTACTCGTTCCAGCAGCTCTACATCCTTCTTGAAATGAGGCCTCCAGACCTGCATACAGTACTCTAGGTGTGGCCTGACCATTGCCTTATACAAGGGAATAATCACCTCCTTATCAATGCTGGAAAAATTCCTGTATATCATTGACAATACTCCATGAGCTACTCTTGCAGCCCGTCTGCACTGCTCAGAGAACTTCATATCTGCCTGCACAACCACCCCCAAGTCCCTTTCATTCTCTACCACTATCAGTGCAGTACCACAGAATTGATACGTTGCTCTGGGGTTGCTGTTTCCCATGTGTAGTACTTTACATTTGTCAATGTTAAACTTCATTTGCCACTTCTCAGCCCATCTGCTCAACCTTTCCAGATCCTGTTGCAGCAGCATAGTGTCAGTAGTGTCCTTGACAACCCTGCCAACCTTTGTATCGTCTGCAAACTTGGACATTAAGCTTGATATACCATCATCAATATCATTTATAAATACAGAAAACAATAATGGACCCAACACTGAGCCCTGAGGGACTCCACTAATAACATTAGTCCATGATGAGCAGTGTCCATTGATTACCACTCTCTGTCTTCTCCCCCTCAACCACTCCTTTATCCACAGCAGCAATTTGCCTCCAATGTCACATTGCTCCAATTTGTGTAGCAGTCTTCCATGTGCAACAGTATCAAAAGCCTTTCTAAGATCCAAGTATATAATATCAAAGCTATTCCCTGCATCCAGTTCTTTTGTGACTGCATCATAGTATCCAATCAAATTGGTCAGGCAAGACTTCCCCTTAACAAAACCATGCTGTGTCCGAGCTATAACTGAAGTCTTGTCTAAATGATCTTGCAGTGCTTCTTTAACCAGTGCCTCCATTAATTTTCCTGGAACAGAAGTTAAGCTCACAGGTCTATAATTACTTGTGTCAGCCTTTGATCCTCCTTTGTGAATTGGGGTCACATTTGCACATTTCCAGTCTATGGGTACCTCACCTGAGTCCAAGGAAGCTCTCATAATTATGGCTAAGGGTTTGCTTACTTCCTTTGCTGCCTCCTTTAATATAACTGGATAGATCCCATCCACCCCGGGTGCCTTTCTTGTGTTTATCTTCAACAATTTCTCCTCCACTTTACTCCCAGTTATTTCAAGATTCTGTAGCTTACTGCTAGAGTTGAATACACCTCTGGCATTCCCCTCGCTGAATAACTCCTCATGTGTGAATGTCGATGCAAAATATTCATTTAGTTTGTTAGCTACCTGAGCAGGATCATCAACAGTTGACCCATCAATATCAAGTGGACCAATCTGATTCATCCCCTTCCTTCTAGAGTTTACATAAGTAAAGAACTCTTTGCTGTTTTTCTTTGCATCCCTTGCCAAGGATTTCTCGTAATCTGTCTTCGCCTGCCTAACCTCCTTTGTAACTTGGTTGCATATCAACTTGTATCTATAATAGACTTCTGTGTCATGTGTTAATTTGTAAGTATCCCATGCATTTTTCTTCTCTGCCATATGCCTCATTAGTTCATCTGACATCCATTTTGGCCTAAACCTTGAACAATATTTCTTAGTTGGTATGTAAAGCCTAGTAGCTTCCAAGATAAGTTCTTTGAATGCTTTCCATTTTGAATTTGCTGTTGGTAACATCATCAGTTGGTCCCACTGTATAGAATTTAAATACTGTCTCAGTCCATCGTAGTCGCCTTTACGGAAGCAATAACCCTTCCCTTTACCCCTAATGGTAGTTACCTCTTTGAGTAAATCCCACTTCAGCACACTGTGATCACTGCCTCCTAGTGGTTCATTTATCTGCAGATTCTTAATGCATGAAGAATCACTGCTGATAATCAAATCAAGAGTATTACTCCCTCTAATTGCCTTCCGAACATGCTGATGTAGAAAACAATCATCCAATAAATCCACAAAAGCCCTGCTAGTGTGAGTGACCAACCCCCAAATTCCAGTCCATATCTGGGAAATTAAAATCTCCCATTATAAGACTCTCTGATTTACTGGCCCACTCTATTTCCCTGTACAGTTTCTTATTATACTCATCAGAGTCATTAGGCCTATAGCACACTCGTACTCTCAATTTTGATCTCCCAATGCTTATGTCACACCAAACTGACTCAACACTGCACTGTCCAGCGATGTCAAATGGCTTCACTTCCTTGGTTTTTATGTGTTTCTTAACTAATAGCATAACCCCTCCCCCCTTCCTATCCTGTCTATCCATTCTGTAGACTTTTTTATTCCCCAAATTCCAGTTCTGCATCCCTTATATCTGTGTGATACCACGTTTCTGATATCCCAACAATATCTGCCTTTGATGTTTTGAGCAATACCTCAAATTCATCAAATTTGTTTACTAAACTCCTAGCTTTGGTGTACACGCAAGTATACCTGCACCTGTTTCTATTCTTAGCTACCCTAACACAACTCATGTGTTTACTTGTACCGCAATGGCTCCCAGCAGTCTCTGAAATATCAAGCATCTTGTTTTTCAGGCTTCTGCTCATTCTAATAGAAGCAGTGCAAGAATCTCTTTCACCTCTGCCAGTGGCTACTGTCAATCTATTGGTCTTTGTCTTCCCCCCCCCAAGCTAGCAGTTTTCCGACCCACCTAACACTGCCTCGACAGCATCAGCAAATATTCTTGCACCTTTTCTATTTAAGTGTATCCCATCCCTGTAGAAGCAATCTCTCCTGTTAACAAGTACAGTCCAGGCTGAAAACAATTCTACCCCTTGAGCCTTGCACAATCTTTCCAGGGCCGAATTGATCAACAAGGCTCTCATCATATACTCCCTCCTATCGTGTCTGGGCAGAATTGCAGACACTTTCAAATTCAACCCTAATTCTCGGCTTTTGTTCAACAGTGACCTGTACTCGTTAAGTAATTCTGCCGGTCTCCTACTCTTAATATCATTAGTGCCAACGTGTACAACTATATCACCTTTTGTGCCCTTAAAAGATGATATTCGCTCTACAACGTCATCAACCTTTGCCCCTGGCAGACATACCCTGGTCCTGTTCCACCTATCCTTTTTACAAAGCACGTTCCCTGTTTCCCTGACAATAGAGTGACCAACAACTACTAGTTCCTTCGGGACCAGCGCATTCTGCCTTGGGGGTTGCCTCTGTGTCACGTGATGCCCAAGTGCAAGCTCTGGCATTGATGTGGGCAGCTGAGAGCTTGATGGGCCCCTCAATTTAGTTTCTTCGAGGGCATCCACCCTGTCCTTCAATCTCTCATATAGGCCCACAAGAACGCTGAGTTGTTACCTGATATCGATACACTCCTTGCGTCGCGCACACACAAAGACATCCCCCATGGCAGTATCATGTCCCGTACCCGATTGCTCTGCAAACATCAAGCAAACAGTGCATTTTATAAGGCTGTGAGTCACAGGACAACTGCCCCCCTCAGTTCTGCTCTGAGCCACAGCACTTCCATTAGCTTGAGCCTTTTGCTCAAGCTAATGTCTTCAAAGCAATTATCAGCTCAAGCTAATGTCTCCAAGCAATTATCTTCAAATTTTGCAAATATTATGATGCTATGCTATTTGCTTGCACAGATATGGTGTTCTGAAGACAAACTTAATTTCAAAATATGTGGGAAGTTATAAAATATAATGGAATCTGGCAATAAAAAACGCACACACTGAAGATTAGAATTGCAATATTTATTTCTGCATAAGAAACTTTAGAATTAAAAATATATTCTGATTAAAGCTAGAAATATAATATTCTAAATATTATATAGCATTGCAAAATACAATTGTGCATTTACATGCAGGATTTTTCCAAAAATAGTTACTGCATATACTAGTTAAATATTTCAGAAGATCATTATCATTATTATTACTGGATATATGGCTAAGGCAATATTGCATAATTAAGGTGAAGTGGTAAAGTATCAAGCAGTGAATGAGTGACAAAACATCTTAAAAGCATAAAATTCTTTTGTATGAGTAAATATAATGCTACATTATGTCTGATAAAACACTGACTAGATTTAATCTGAAATTGTTTTAAGCTTTGAAAAAATGAAAATCTTAAAACTATAAAATTAAAATATTCACAAAATATCTGTATAAAATCATACAAATAAACATAGGTAAATATATATAAATTATTTTTCAAAATTACAAAAGACAATTATGTAATATGCTACATAAATAATTCATGTAACTAAGGTAATATGCTACATAAATAATTCATGTAACTAAGTTGTGCGTGCAACTATAAAGAATTTGAGGAATGGTAGAATCTTCAATGAGAAATGGTGTTACATTTCAAAATAAGTAAAATTTTTTTCTGAGAAGCTTTTCTATCTAACATATGATTACTTCTTTGTTCTAGAAGATCCTCTGCAAAAAAAAAAAAAAAAAAAAAAAAATTATTTCAAAACATAAATGACACCCTGAAAGAAAACCAGATCTGAAAAGCATAATAAAATGTTAAGTTTGTGAAAAAGCAAAACAAATATGAAAGAATAATCATTCATATTATCAAATATTTGAACTGATTAGTTGGTACCAGGTTTTTACATTCCTGAAAATCATGATGTGAAATAATATGACTAAGTAAATAAATATTTTCATAAGAATTAACTAAAATAAAAATAAACTAACTAAAATGCATTCTGGCACTCCCATTGAAAAAAAAAAAAAAAATTATAAAGGGTTAAAAAAATTAAACAATAAGCCTGTAACAATGATAATAAAGATTTGACTTGAACCAAACCAAATGCAGAACTTCAATCAAGAAAGAATATGTGAAGCTACATTTGCAATCCTATGAATTCGAGATGAGTCAAGCAACACAGGCTACAGTTATTCTATTTTTTAACACATTATGAATGATATCTAGTAACCAAGAGTCCGAGAAGTCCATAGTTCTAATAGTGACTTCTTGATGTCTTTTAACAAAACAGAACTAATCACAATTGGCTGACAGTCTTTCACACCAGAAAGATATTCAGTCTTCAGTGCTGCAACAATTCTGTATAAGGACCAACTTGGAGGCACCTATTGCTGATTTACTTCCATGTTGAACAAAACAATAGGCACAGCTATGATATAACTAACAATAGGTAATTTTTATTATGCAGGTGGGAAGCTGATTTAATCCGCTGACAGCATTCAAAGGTTCATAGATCATGTTTCGGAAAAGTAACACGTTGAACTCTTTCTGAAATATTCAAATTCAACAGCTGATTTGAGACACACCGCAGGAAGACACATTTTCCTTCATGGGCATTAAAATTCACAAAATTAATAAATTCATCATATTTGGACTGTGTGAAAATTGAGTATAGCAGATATAAAACCAGCACTTTGAAGTGGAACAACAGCTTCCTCTTTAATGTCATATGCCAGTTAGTTTGAAATAGCAAAATAAGCCAGCAAAATATCCAGAGAAAAAAAACAAAAAAAAAAAAAAACCATATGCAACAGTTACTGATGTAAATGTTGCATGTGTGTTGCAGATGTTTTTTCTGAATATCTTGCAGATAGCAAATCCCACAGATATAAACAAAGTAATTCTAAAACAAATGTTTATTTAAATATTGAGTAGAAAACTTCACATATGAAGCCTGAACTATTTGATATGCATAATTAGCAGAGACAACTATGTAAACTAAAAAAGAAAGGAGGTATAATTGGAACCAAATGCTAAACCACCATTAATCTCTAGAAAATTAATAAACACACAAAAAAAAAAAAAAAAAAAAAAAACATCTACAAAGGCATAACCTCTAGTCAGAGAAGAAATTACAATTCACAGACGAACTGGAAACTAAATCAGACTGTAAAATAAAATGAAATTAAGGCCTCAACATATTTTATCTTGACTACAAAAACTCCTAAACCAGAATAAGTAAAAGACCAATTCTGTAAAACTGTAATGGAATGTCTTTGATTATGCAGACATTGAAAAGCTTGACAAATCATTAGTAATATCAAGCCCAGTTTCAGAAAAAGCTAAAAACCTAAAACCATGAGCCAAAAGGATATTAACTAAATAAACTATGCACATTCTCATAAACAAAAGTAAAGGAAAAAAAAATATATATATACTAATGGAATATACAAAAACATTTGATGAATCCTTACACACACACACACACACACACACACACACACACACACACACACACACACACACACAAGCTCTGTGGAGTGAGTTTTTTTATGGAATTTTAAAAATTTATAGAAATGAAAGTTTGTATATAAATGCTTTTAAATATTAGTTTGTTCTTATTTTGACTTGATTATCCAACATTAGAGTGAAATCACTGTTAAAAAATTGTAAAAAAAAATAAAATTCATTGTTACTTTATTTGATGCAATATCCTCTTCGGCTATTTATGTATCATTTTATTCAAATCCAGCAACTTCTGGGTCTATTTTGGAAACAGATCTCTGTTTTATACCCCCATCTATTATAAAACTGTGTCTAATATTAGTTGGAAGCAGTATATACTATTTAAAATTACAGCCCCATACTAGAATGCTATCAAGATATATATATAGGAATAAATGCTCCTTTAAGATGAAAATGCAGAAAAAAAATGGCAGCATGCACTAGAGATTGTATTGCAAGATTAAGAAAATTTGTATACTAACATCAATTTAAACAACCTTTAAGCATGAGGAAAAACACATACATACATACATACTCTGGAATGGATTAAGTACGTGGTAAATGGCATATGATTTTGCTACCTTTTACTTTCATTTACTCTCTCTTAAAAAACAAATTAATAAATTTAAAGGTTGCAATTAAAAAAACAAAAACTGAATAAGAAATTTACCTGGGAAGGCCTTCACAATAATAAAAACTTACTGCATCAGAGTTACGAAGAGAGAGAGAGGGGGAGAGAAAAAAAAATAAAAAAATCCAAACACTACAAAAAAAAAAAAAAGTAATGAAAAGGATAACTGGGTAGGGGGGGGGATCCAATTAAAATAAACAGGGAGAACAAGCAGACAAAGAACTGAGCCTTTCACTTGTACACTACCAAGCATGTACCATATGTTTATATTAAAACTTTCCCTCATTTGTTTAGCTGGTGTTCTAAAACAACTTTTCTTGCTCCTTAAAAACTGATGACATTCTTATTATGGTTTAACCCAACTACACTTGCTTGATTTTACATCCCCTAAAAGGTTTATATATTTAATATAAATTGTTAATTTATGATTAATTATAACACAGTCTATTATTAACCTTGTCCCTCTTGCTTCCCGTATAAAGCTTAGTTTTCTATATAAAGTATTGGTTATAATTGCAGAAATCTCATGCTCTTTCATGACTGTTCATGAAAGAGCATGAGATTTCTGCAAAAGCACGAGATTTCTTTCTCACTGATTTTTACATATAAGGCTCTCTTTCTGTTATAATACATCCTATGTAGAGTGAACAGGATACTCTAGCATTAAAGTCTCTTGCTATTATTATAAAGTATTTTATTTGTCAGTCATATGTTACAAAAGTAGTTTCTAAAATCCTTGTTTCTTTAGTTTTATTTTAAATTGCAGTTTAAATTTGCTACAGTTTAAAGATGATTTAAATTTATTTTTATTTTGGATTGTTAAAGCGACTTTTAAATCTGGAATTTTTTAACCATTTAGCACTAATGATCGACATCCTGCAGGAGCTCTCTTACTTTTCAGAAGCTTTACAGATTCACTATGGCAAAAGCAGATAAATTAATTATTCGAGCTATCAATGCTATTGCTAATTTGAAAAATTCTGAAGGAAAATATGAAGCTAAAATTGATAGCATGTTGAAGTGGAAAGAATTTGAAGAAATCAAAATCGAAAGTAAGAACAGTAAAATTACCTCGTGACAAGTTATTAAATGCATTGTTTTATTCTTAAAGGATAAGTTATTAATGCAACAGGGTAATTTTAAATTAAATAAAGAAAATAACGATACCATTGAAAGAAATTTTAAACACATTCTACCGGAAATCTTGGAATTTAAAAGAACTTTCGTCTTGGTGGCAAGACTGTGAAAACCGAATAAGAAATTTGTTTTTTGATAAAATATGAAATAAAAATTAATGATTTTAGTGATTTTTATTTTAATAAATAAAGATAAACCAAGTTTTTAAATCACATATCTTAAAAATGTAATGGCACAAACAAATACACATGCAAAATTCTTAATTGAATATTTAAAAAGTTGTTTTACTGCCCACCTAAAATCTTTGCTCTTGACTAACTTCAACAAAATAAAGTGCTGTCAGCCATTTTGTTGAAGTTATTAATTATGAAAATAGCAATAAATAAAATTCCTTTTTTTATGAAGTTGATCATCATTTTACAGACCTCACTATTTCTGTTTTAAATTTTTTTCAGAAATGATAAAAAAAGATGCACAATATTTTTAAACTTTTTTAACAGCCTTAAAATGTTCTATTGGAATTTAAATAACATCATCCTGAGAAAGATTAAATAACATACTTTGCTTTGGTTTTGGGAGAAGTTGACTGAAAAACACTCGATGCTGACATCAAATTTTCAATGTATTGCCCAAGTACTTGATTTTCTGATTTTAGTTTCAGGTTTTCTTCTTTTACACTGTCAACTCTTTGAGACAAATCTAGAGAAGATATACTGGTATTAAAATTGAGGAATTTTTCTAAACAGGCATTACTTAAAATTATAGTGCACACAACTGTTGCACATTAGAAAGAGTAACTATGAATTGATTTGTGGTGACAAAATAAGCACTAAAACTTAAAATTTACTCACATAACACTGCTCTTGAAATTTGTACAATTTGTGGAATCATATGAACCTTGTCTGCTTTGAAGCACATGCTTTTGAGTTTGTGAAGTAAAAAACCAGAAGATAATTGGTTGAATAAAATTAAAATATATGGGAAAAAAGAAGGATTTCATCTGCTGGAGATCCTATCTCACTGGAAACCACAAGTAGCAATCAAAACTGAGGCACAAAGTAATTCATATTTTAATATTATATTGCAGCATAGGATATTTTTAAAATACATCATTGTATAATTATTAAGTACTGTATTAAATATATTCTAATATTTTATAATGTTTATTTTAATAATGGTTAATACAAGGTTGAACTGGAAAGTTAAATGCAATTTACCATGTTATGAGTTCATTATTTGTATAGCCAGTAACATGTATTCCAAGGTCATTTTTGTAGATCAGCGGTTCACAACCTTTTTTGACTCACGAACTCCTTTCAACATAATATTTTTAAAGCGAACCACTAAGCCTATATTCTCTGAAATCGTATAATATTTCTGAATTTTTATTATAAAATATTTCCAGTACTACGTTTTTAAAAGCGACACAGAGTAATAATAAAAATTATTATTAAGCATCATTTATACTTCTTTCAACTTTTCAACCTTTCAAGATACAATCTTAGAAGATACTTTCAAGTATCTTCTTTCAACTTTTCAACCTTCAACCCATGCACGATACTAAGTACTACAGGTTCTAAAAAAAAAAGTACCTGTACATAACAATGGTTCTTGAGAATCAAAAAAAAAATTTAGTATGGAAAACATTTATTTAACATGATATACCGTAAGATAGTAAACTAATTATAAGGAATTGTGGGAGATGTGGTTTCTTTCTTTGGCAATCCTTTACTTTTTATTTAATTTAACTTTATTGTTTATTATTAGTTATATTTTATATTTTGTAGTTTACAATAATATACCTATGTACATCTAAGCAGACACCATTATAGAATTTTTAGTGCAAACCCACTGGAGCACTTTTGCAAACTCCTCGGTTCGCGAACCACCGGTTGGGAACCGCTGTTGTAGACAATTTCTAGTTCAATTGATAATTCATGTCCCAGATTTAAGAAATGCACTGATTTAAAACTTAAACCTTGGTACACTGTTGGACAACACTACTACTGAAGCTAGAGAGAAATAAAATTGGAGATTTCTCAAGGACTTAAGTGTCTAGTGATGGGATAGGTGATGCACTCCCAATTCAGGCTTCAGGAATGAAGTCAAGAGCTGACTGTTCTGGTTCAGCAGGATTTATTTTATTTAATTTTTTGTGGCAAGAGGATATCTGGTTCAGCAGAAGTTATTTGGGGGATTCTATTGTTAGGCAAATAGGTTACTTTTTTGTAATAAACACAGGTGGACTATATAAGCAGGGTAAGTCTGCCAAGGACTAAAACGAATGCTGTCACTTGCTGGCTGTCAGTTTTTACAATTGGGGGTAAATAGAGCATTAGTATTATTATTAATGTGGGAACTGATGATTTTGTGCATAACCATAGAAACATGCAAAAAATGCTGTGAATTAGTTTAATATGTGCATCTGCTCAAGATGGATGAGAAGATTTGTATGCTGAAAGCCATGTGGGTTATCTGGAAACCTGAGGGACTCCACAAGGCTTTTGAGGAAAAAGATTTATCAGTGCAGCCTGCCCTAGTAAGTAGAAAGAATTTATTTTGTAGAGATGAAATACATTTGAAAAAAGTTGATGCAAGAGTCTTTGCTTATATCGCTAAAGAAGCCTTAAAGATTCAAGGGAATTGCTAGTTGGTGTGTGTGGGGGGAAAGGAAGGTAATTTAGATACACATTTTTGTGATGATATGACAAACAGGCTAATAAGACAACTCATGGAGTTATGTCAATAATATACAGGAATTTTGATTATCCTGTTGTTGTATAAGGCAATGGTTAAGCTGCATCTTGAGTAATGCACACAGGCCTAGAAACCTCATTTTAGGAAGAATGGGGATCTGTTGGAACAGGTGCAAAAAGAGCAACTAGATTATCCAGAGAGACTTCAGTTCTATAAATTGCAACATCTGGAAACCACAGCTGTAGGCACCCAAAGACACCAATTTGAGGATGTTTAAGGCTTTGAATAAACTGAATAAAGTAAATGCTGATGGCATCTCTACTCTTGCTCAAACAACACACACATACGGGGACATAAATTTAAATTGAGAAAGGACAGTTGTAGGATAGATGTGTCAAAATTTAAAAGTATAAAGAGTGTAACTGATTGTTAGAACAAACTTCTATCTGGTGTAGAAGTGGGTGGTTGGAATAAATATAAGGTAGAATTAGACAAATTATTAAAGGGGATGGATAGGGAAGTTCCCCCCTCTCAGCTGATGCTGTATAAAACTTAAACTTCCTTGCATCATTTGCCACTACTAATACTAATATCAGAAATTAGTTGTAACAACAGAAATGTTTTAAATGAATGGAAAACTAAACCAATGAAACAAACTTAAATCACTTTACAGGTTGTGTCAGGCTAGTTAACAACAAGAACATAAGAGTACTTAGCCCGAAATGTATCTGTAGCAATGTCAGGAGCAAAGTCTACAAAAAAAAGAGCACCATGAGTTTCACTATAACCTGTACAATGTGTTTAGGAAATATATGAGAGAAAGAGAGAGGGATAGCTGGTGGTTCATGTTACTTGTCAACTAACATTTGGAGTTAATACTCACACCAGTATTAATTCTGTGCAATGTGAGCTAGCAGGAAGCTAAGGAAAAAATAAGAGTAGGAATATGCTACAAACCAGAAGACCGAAGAGTGTGATGAGAGAGTCTCTGCATGCAGATGGAATGGGCAAGTAAGTGTAACTACCTTATTATGAAAATTTCAACCTTTGAAAATTCCCTTTAGTGATTTGGGCAAACAGGAGGGAAATGCAACATGGGGGAGAAAAATTTTAAATAAATTCAAAGACTTATCTATATTAGCACATGAGGAAAACTATTTGTCATAAGAATATTCTGATCATCACTCATAACCCTGTTTTACTTTATGGTTGACAGCACAGAGATCCTTAGCAGGAACTAAGGTGGATGTTGATTTGGGATTCTGTTGTTAAAGTAAGGGCAGAGGTCTTAATTTTAAGAAATGGAACTATAACAGTCTAAAATGCTATGTGGCTTCTATCAATTGGGAAGACAGTGAGAGGATTGAGAAAATGCTGTTGTAACAGAAGCAGCAAATGCACATATACTATTAAGAAAGTAGAGCATAAAGAGGATGCTGAGTTGGTTGAATAATGAATAAGGAACTGGTAAGCTTAACACAACATAAAAAGAGAGCATGTATACAGTTATGAAAAGCTCTGAAGCTTATAACAGTTATAAGTTGATCTGTAAAGGTATCACAGAAATGGTTAGATTGGCCAAGGTTAGCCATGAGAAATTACTGGCTAAAAGAGCAAAAAAGGGGCCAAGGAATTTTACATGTATGCATGAATTTTACATTTTACATGACAAAGAAGAAAAGAGCAAATCAGATTAGCTCCTTACATAATGGATTCAGGAAAGTCAGCCTTCCCCATACTGAAAAAAGGTGGCAAGTGAGTGCATCCAACCATTAGTAATGTCAATGAGATAATCATTACATTTAGAGAAAATTCCCTTGGATTGCAGAAGTGCCAATATCTCCCTAATCTATAAGGGAGGAGTTAAACGGATTTCGGTATAGTTTGTGATGATTTCCTTATGTTAGAGAAGTTCTGATGTATTACCAGTCCATAAAGGTGGTTCCAAGAATGAAGTGGGTAAACACTAACCAATCAGTCTGACTTCAGTTGTAGGGAAATTCATGCAGGTGACAATTAATAATGATATGCTTGAGAAAGTAACTTGATTTTGTACAACAAAAATCTTGTTCAACTAACCTGATAAACAATTATGACATTCATTCATGAGTATGATTTAGGAAATAACTTTGACATTAAAATATAACAACAATTAAAAAACATTGTTACTCTGTGATATTTACCTGCATAAAATGCATCACTTTCCGGGACTATACCAATCCCTTGACCACATGCACAACGCCTCCTAGTGGTCAGGATGCCTACACAAGTAAGAAAAGGGAGAAGACGTCACGAGAGTAACTGACCTCAAATGGTCAATGAGAGATAGAAAGTTATCCTATCTTTAAAGATCAGTTCTCTTATATTTATGTACATGAGTTTTATTGCCTGAGTTAACAAAAAAAAATAAAAAAAAAAAAAAAAAAAGGAGAGAGAATAGAAAATGAACCCAAAAAAAGCAACAAATTTTTTTTTTTTTTTTTTTTTTTTTTTACAGCATAAATTTATATTCTTTTGCCAAAAAATTTGCAAACAATGCATATACTGTATATATCCCTCTCTATATTTCTATTTATTCTTGTCTTGTCATTAATTTTTCATTTCGTAAATATCTTCCCCCCCCCATAATTTCAAAATTGCTTACATTAAAAATGTAGAAACAACTTTAGGCATGTTCCATTATCCCTGATTTTCTGGTATTTCCCTTTGCCACATGTTTGCAGTGCTCCCCCACTCTTGTGTCAAATATCCTTCCTGTCTCCCAATGTAAATCTTCCCACAGCTGCACCTGCTTCTGTAAATAACATATCTGCATCTCAGAGAAATTGCACCCCTCAGAAAATTACCTATTACGTTTAGTGGTTTGAAAACCACATCCATTCCATATTTTTTCAGTTTTCTCTCCTATTCCTTTTATGTAAGGAATTGTGACAGTTTACTTTTTTAATTTGTCCCTGTTTTGCATTTTATTACTATAAAGTAGATTGATTTGAAATGAAAATAACAATACATCTGGAGACAGTCTTTTTTCTATATACCTGAGTGATAATTCAGTTTTGTTCCTTCTGCACCAAGACATCCAAATTACAAGATGTCCATGTAATCACTTACAAATCTTCCACAGAGATGTCTGCCACGAGTAGTAAGTTTCCACATCTGTATGTCTATAGGTAAATTTTCCCTTCAAATCTGAAGTACCTGGGTTCCAAAGACAGGTGTAATGATTTAATGATTCCTGAATGAGTTAGAATTATGTGAAATCTCCACAATTCTTCACACAATTTATTGGGAAGAACAGAAATTTTAAATTTCTGTTCTTCCTAATGAATTGTGCATGACAATGAAAAGTACTATACAATGATAATATATATAGTATACCAGCAAATTTTCATTACAACTCCATTCAATTTCTTTATAATGATCTTTTCTAGTAGTTGGTTTCAGCAGTCTTTTTGAATTAGACAAGCTATTCACAAGTTGTTGGACCCAATTCGGACATCAATTTTCACTTCATACGTATTTTAAATAATCCATACTAAAATGCATATAAAACTCTGTATCATTAGTCAGTGAATGGTAGCGACTTCAAAATACACCATATTTCAAATTATCTGATATTGAATTAATCAGGATATGCTGTACATCTTTTGTGAAATATAACCTAAACAGATATTTCAATGCAAACTATTTTATATTATTATGCATATTATTTGATATTATTACCAAAAATTTAATGGAAATTTTTCATAAGTACATTTACCATCTAATGTGTTCTGCAGTTCCAGCACTTGAGTTATAAGACGTGATTTTTCTTCAACTTCATCTGGCCTGATATCTGGATCCAAAACTGAACACATTCAAAGCATTACTAAATTAGTAAAATATTCCAACTTATCCAAAATGATAGTGTTTATGTACAGAGTAAAATACTGTGTATTCACAATAAATAAATCATCATAAATTTTTTCACCAAGGATGAAAGCTTAAGTGATTTCATAGTTCTCAAAAATCATGAACTGATTTTAGTTAATAGCATTAAAATAAATAAATAAATTATTTTAAACACATGGAAATATTAAAACAAATTAAGATACTGTATACAATTAAACTGAATTGAATTTAACATACAACAAAAATAAACTATTTGTATAAAGAGTAAAAGCGATAAAACATGCATGAAACTAAAAGCAATAAAACATATATCAAGGCACTTTCAAGGTGATGTGCCTCTTTTTCAACTTAAACAAGATACATGACAACAAATCCTCATATTATACAGAGACATAGACTTGTGCATGCATTAACAACAATTAAGTTTGGATCGTGTGCGGCAAAAGGAAAGAGGCACTAACTGTCAAACTCTGCGGAAATAGTGTGGTGCAAGCTGGCTTTGTTGCTAACTTGCTATTTATCATCATGATGTAGAATAATGGCCTTCATAATAGGATGTATGTGAGTGCCAGCTTAACAATTAATAGCGGGACCAGCCACAGCTATATGAAGAGCCACCAACCAGGAGAGATAGCAGAAATCATAGGCATAAGCCACTATTTCAACATTTGGTCATGGATTATAATTAAAATACTGCTTACACCAATAACGTTCCACAATGGCTGAGCTGGAAAAATCAGCCTGGCAAATACCTCCTCATGTTCAGAAACATGATCACATGATCTGCATTCCAATTCACCAATATAAGAAACCCCACAATCCTTGCCAACATGATATACCACATTTACATGGTGTAACAATGGAACAGCTGGTTTGACTTTGGACATCAACCATAATCCCCTGCTAGGGAGCTGTGCACAACCAATATGGTAATCGTGTGACACTCTGGCAATATAGGCAGAAATTCCCAGGTAGTGGGGAATATAAACAGTAGAAATGAGTGCACTGTCCTGATTAGAGTGGGAACTAAACCGACTATCATATAATTGAAGTTTATAACCGACTATCATATAATTGAAGTTTATACATGGGGGGGATAACCACATCTAGACAGATCTGATCTGACCTTGAGAAACTCAGCTTCCCTGTCTATAACAGAATCACAGTGTGACCATGAAAAATTGAATAATGCCCTCACTGTACTATAAAGATGTCCCGAGTCATATGCAGATTTAAAATTAGTAAACTGCCCATGACACATGAGTTTTCTAAAAACCAAAGTAACCAGATGGTGATTAGCTCAATGACCCAGAATATCTAAAAATGGAAGAGCATTATCCACCTCCATTTACATGGTAAATGAGATATATGTAGACAAGGACTCAAGATATTGGAAAGGCAGTGACTCTGACTCTCGAGGAATAACCGCAAATACGTTGACATATGTTTGTCAGAGTCTGACATGAATGGACAAACCTGCAAATATGTCATCCTGTACAGCTTCCATAACAACATTAGCTATAGGGGCACTATCCTATTAGAATCTGGCAAAGATACATCAACGACGTAGCCATAAAGTGCACCGTGCACTCCATGGATATGAAATATACAACACGGTCAAGGCTTTGCAGAAGTTATACTTGTTGGAAGCATGGAACAGGCAGCATCTAACGTTTGCCCACCACTGCAAGGCTGTCCAGATTGTGTCCAAAGGGCACAATCTGGACTCATCATAGACTACCCTTCACTGATCAAAGAATGCAACGTGCTTGCCATCAATCTGGCTTGTTTGAGTATATGGATTGGTATTCTACATTGGCAGTTGTGTGATCTTTCGTATGCCAAAGCCAGAGGAATCCAGACACTCAGAGGTATGATGCATTATGATATTTTTGGTAATTCAGGTTTTATGCACCCAGGTCATGCATGAATTGTATAACTATCATCTTTGTCAAAGGAAATTCCATGCTCTTATTCATGAAATGAATAAACAATCTGACCACAAGAATGATTCCACTCACAGTTCATGGTTTGTTCTAAATTTGAGCAACAAAGAGTTATCTGCAGAACAGCTGGAAGTGTTATCCTTGGACTTGAATTTTGCCATACTTCCCTAGAAACCACCAATTACACAGTTTGCTAAAGGCGTGGATATGTCGCTTTTCTGTGTTCCAGATATGATTTAAATCATATCTGGAACACAGAAAAGCGATATGATTTAAAGTCACATCTGTAATGCAGTATATTCAACCTGTGGCTTCTAATTTGCATCATACCCAGTGCAGTACTCTAAACTCTTTATGCAAAGATAAGGACATTGTTGCCTTTCCAGCAAACAAGGGACACTCCACTGTTGTTTTAAATAGGACAGACTTTGTTCAGAATGCCCAGGCTTTGTTATACGACCCATAAATATATGAGCCTAAAAATAGTAACGTAAGAGCCCTTACATTACTATTTTTAAGAAATTAGAATCCAGGGTGAACCAGTTAATATATTCATAGTACATACAAAAAATAAGCAAAGCTGAATGGTGGAGACTTCATGTGTCAGGTTGCCAACTGCCAAAATTTTATGGCTTGCCCAAGGTACATAAAACCAGGCATTCCATTACACCCTATTGGTGCTTGTTGTGGCACCCCAATGTATGAACTCTTCAGGTATATTGCTGGTATTCTGGCTCTGCTTACTGGTAATGCAGAGTATAAGGTATATAGTAGAATGCAATTTTTACAGGTCATCAAGGATTTCAATATTCTGGAGATTGAGGTCTTGATCTCTTTCGACATGGTCTCTCTGTTTATGCTTATTCCCACACGGCCTGCGATTGCTTTTGTTAGGTGAGTGTTGGACAGAGATACCACGTTGAAGGTTAAGACCTCGCTCTCTATTAATGATATATGTATTGCTTTGAATGTTTGTTTATCTGGTAGTGTGATCGTGTTTGGCAATTTGTTATATAGGCAAATTCAAGGTACAGTCAGTCCTCGTATAACACGTGTTTACACTACACGAATTCGATCATACACGATTTATAAACAGGGGACCGATATCTTATATAACACGAACCGAATTCGCTAATGCACGATTCGGCTTCGTGTTTACAATGGCAGTCGAACGCAGACTCACCCCAACTGAACGCAACACGATAGGAATGAAGAGAAGATTCTGAAAATGTATTTATTTTTTTATATCAGTGAAGGGGAAACACATTTCACCATAATAAGGTAAAAACCCACACAATTCCAGCTATCGGTATAGTCGCAAATGCAATTAGATCGAGTTTACTACCAGTTTATAACAGATTCCACTAGCAGAAACGCAACTGGAAATTGTTTTTATTGTTTTATGGTAGTAACCCCTAGAAATGTGAGATGTTAATAGTGTATCTCTGCCTTTACGGTGTTGTTTATTCAGTTGCTACATGCGTGCAGCTTTGTTTATGTGTATCAAGCGTGCCTCCTCATTTTGTAATTGTGCTTTATTCCCTAAAAATTAGTAAAATACAGGCATACCTCGATTAACGAATAGGATGCGTTCCACGAAATTACTTCGTTAAGCGAAACTTCGTTTTCAGAGGTAAAAATACTATGGCCAGAATAGGGATACGTTCCTACGTAAAGAAAATGAAAAACTTTTTTTTCGAACAAAGAAAAGTTTTATTAAATAAACAGTCAACTTACATACAAAGTGAAATCACATTTTAAAATATGAGGTTAAAGTTGATTGTTTATGCTTTTTTTCTCTTTCATTTAACAATTGCCTATATGGAGTTATTGCATTTAACACTGATCGCTTAACTATAACACTTCTTCCTAAATCGGGATCATTTTCACTAAAAAAATTTAAAACGTTTTCAATGTCATTTAAGCACCTTTTTAAATCTTTGGTTGTTAACACTTTTTCGGCAGGAACTTCTTTAACTTCGCCTTCATTATCTCTGTCTTCGTTGCTAACAAGGTTTTCTAAATCTTCCACTGAAAAACCATCATCTTCTGCATTCAATAAATTTCTAACATCCTCTTCATCGACATTTTCGAAACCTATTGATTGAGCCATCTGGATAACTTCATTTCTAATTTCTTGGATGTTATTTTCTTCTTCTAGTACAACTTCTGGCCATATTTTGCGCCAAACTCCATTTAAGCATTTCTTAGTGACTTCTTTCCAAGAACTATCAATGTTTTCAATTGCGTTTTTAATGGTGTAGTTTTTCCAAAAAGTTTTAACTGTCATTTCCACTTTATCCTCTAGTTCAGTTAAATTGCTTAAAGTTCGACGCAGATAATAAGCTTTAAATGATGCTATTACTCCCTGATCCAATGGTTGAATCAGGGAAGTTGTGTTTGCTGGAAGAAACACAACTTTGACAGGAATGCATGTGTCCAACGTGTTAAGATCAGTAGGATGTCCCGGAGCATTGTCTAACAACAAAAGAGCTTTTTCTTCAAAGTTGTTTTTTTGACAATACCGTTTTACTCCAGGACAAAAGTGGTTAACAAACCAATCAGTAAATAACTCCTTGGTAACCCACGCTTTTCTATTTGCTTTCCATATTACAGGTAAATTCATTTTTATGTTACCTTTTAACGCCCTCGGATTTTCTGAATGGTAAACTAATAGCAATTTTAATTTATAATCACCAGAGGCATTTGATCCAAAGAGTAACATTAAACGGTCTTTGGCTGCTTTAAATCCAGCAGCTGATTTTTCTTCAATAGAAATGAAGCTTTTTGTTGGTAGCCGTTTCCAGAACAAACCGCTTTCGTCAACATTGAACACCAAATTTGGTGGAAAATTTTCACGTTCAATTATTTCCTTTAGTTTTTCTGGAAACTTATTTGCAGCTTCAACATCTGCACTTGCAGCTTCTCCTGTTAATTTTACACTATGAATCCTGGCCCGTTTTTTAAATTTCTCGAACCAACCACGAGAAGCCCCAAAGGTTTCCGTAATTTCTTCAATTTGTTTAGATTTCAGGTGATTAAACAAAAATAATCGGATGATTGTCGGGCGTTGGCCTTAAATTGGAATATTTTTTTATGTTAAATGGGGCTTGAAATTGCGGACTTCGTTATATCGAGGCTTCGTTATCAGAGGTAACGTTAACCGAGGTATGCCTGTACTTAAAAGGAAGCATCCTGGTGAAGACACTGCAGATTCAGAGAGAAAACGAAAAGCAATATCGATAAACAGAGGCGGACTGGGTCAAAAATTCTTACCCGGGAAAATCTGTAGTGGCCTCATACTATGGTTTGTGGCCAAAATCACACCGGCCTCCGGCCCACTGGGGTTTCCCCGGTAAGGCTTATGGCCAGTCCGCCTCTGTCGATAGAGAAAAAATATGAAATTGTGAAACGCTTTGAGCGAAATGAAAGACCATGTGATATTGCACGTGCTACAGACTTAAATGAGGCAACGCCGAGAATTACAAAGAATGCAGAGAAAATAAAAACAACTTTCATAGCAGGACCAACTCAAAGTGTAATTAAAATCCATTAGATTAAGACACAGAGAATTGGAAGAGATGCAACGGCTGTCATCTGTTTGGATAGAAAATCAAACAAAAAACGAGTTTTCTTACGACAGAAGCAAAAGCATTAGCAATATTTTATGACGTAATAGTCGTAAAAAATACTTATGTATTTTTTATTATTTTATTTTTTATAATTTATATTATAATAAAATATAATATAATAATAATAAAAATATTATAAAAATTATAATATTATTTTTATTACGTATTTTAATACGATTATTTATTGTGTTTGGTAATGTTTTGGTTACCAATGTGTGTGCTCAATCTTGGGTGGCCGGCACCTAACCCTATTTTTCCCATAGGGCCTGTTGTTTATATTGCACGATTTTGCATTGCACTAGAGTTTCTAGGAACACAACTATCGTGCTATACGAGGACTGACTGTACTGCTATGGTGGTGGTGGTGGTGGTGGTTGTTGTTATTTGGTTTTTAGGAGCATTAGCAACTAAGGCCATATTGCTCCGGGGATATGCAGTGGTCATTCCCTGATCTTTCTGCATCCTCTGTATTTGGTGGTCATGGGCTCAAACCCCGGTCTAATCAAAAAGCGTGTGCTACGCACTGCTGCTCCTGCCCACCTGGCTATGGAGGCGCCCTACTGCTATGGGTGCTCCAGTCAGTGCCTGATAGCCAATATCACTATGGAGGCTCTGGGGGAGGACATATTTGCGGGTTTGTCTTTTCCTATTTGTGTCTGGTGGAGATATGTGGATGACATATTTGCATTCATTTCCGGGGTTCAGAGGAATTTCTCTTTTGCTATCTCAACTCTTTATCATCATACATTTTACTACGGAACTGGATGGTGCTCTTCTGTTTTTGGATACCTTTGTTCGCTGTAACAGCCACCGTTTGGTTACCTCAGTCTATAAGAAGCCCATATGCCACAAGCAATTTACCAACTATAAGTCATCGCATACCTGGGGCATCTTTTTAGCATGGTTAGAGCATTGTTTAACTGTGCTTGGTCGCACCATACTCATGTTGCTGATAGAGAGGTTTTAGCCTGATGTTGATACCTCGCTCATTTTTTAGAAAAGTTTCAGTTATATGATTCTGTTTCCCATTCTAGTCAAGATGATGAAGCCTTGTTGCAGCCTATATCCCCCACTATCCAGGCATGCCAAGATAGTGAAGGATATAGGCTGCTAGGATATTGTGCCAGTACCATATTGGTTGTTTGCAATTCCCTGGCAGAAAATTGTAATCGATGCTTTCTAAAGTTAAGCCAACAATCCCTTTATTGCATCATACCAATGTGGTTTATTGTGTTATGTGCCCAGAGTGTAGGATGCATTACATTGGGAAAACTAGACTCTGTGATTATATCTTGGAGTATGAGGGAGGCTATCTGGGGGAGGGCTGATGTTACTACCTCAGCCATTGCAGAGAACTTTTGGAATGAACATCATCTTAATTATAATCCACATTTCAATGTTGGGGTGTTAGACTGCGTTCAAGGCTCCTGCCATCTCATATGGATGGAAGCCCTCCATACAGCTGCAGCGTGCTCCACCATTAATCGTAGTGGTGTAATTTGCTTGCATCCTATATTATGGAGGCTGTTATTTTACAGTATGACAAGAAATGGTGGCCTAATTGCATCGGCTTCCTGCCACACTGGGTTTGCAGAATCTGGCAGTAATGTCCCCCTTCTCTTTCACATCCTACCACCCCTTTCCATTTATCACTTTTATCTATTCCCCCCACCCCATTATTTCCTTCTGCCAACCACAATCCACACTGGAAGATGTCTGTGTATATGCAAGGCTATGCTTCTGCCAATATATTGACCTACCATTGTGTGTTTCTTATTTTGAGTTGACGAAGAGGCACAATGCCTTGAAAGCTTCTCATAAGGTTTTGTATTTTGTTTTAGTTCGCTGTATACAGGTTTTAGTACTTTTATTTATACAATTCTCAGTCTTTAATTTTTTATTTTATATGTATATGTGATTAAATTCTCAGATTAAAGTTATTTAAATAGTCTGCTGGTTGGTACTGTAAGATGTAGAATCTTACAAATTAATTAAAATAAAAATATTTGGGTTTTTTCTCAAAGTAAGATTAAAACAGAAGAACGTTAGATTTAGAGATGGGATAATTTAAGCGTGAGAATTAGGAATGGTAGCCAAGGGGTAAACTGTTGTTGTTATTTTTTTGTTATTTGGATTTTAGGAGCATTAGCAACTAAGGCCATATTGCTCCGGAATATGCGGTGGTCATTCCCAGACCTTTCCGCATTCTCCGTATTTGGTGGTGATGGGCTCGAACCCCGGTCTAATCAAGAAGCGTGTGCTACGCACTGCTGCTCCTTCCCACCTGGCTACGGAGGCGCCTCCAAGGGGTAAACTATCAATTCCCATAATACAAGAGAGCAAACAGGGACAGCAGGACTAGGTAAAGGGGTGCCATCTGAGAATAGGCATGAAAAAGGTTGCTTGAGAACAAACAATAGGACGGGAGACAGGATTAGACGAAGCGCCTCCTTTGATCTATAACACCGTCAGACCAAAACAGGAAGTGAGTGCACATCCAGTGTTCCGTTTAAAATTAAAACCGGCATCAGGCTGACTGATATTGAGTTTCTGATACTTTTAGAAAGAAAGGTGCGATTATAAAATGAGTGTTTGTGGAGGTTGCTGGCGGACATGAAAGGGTCATGCCGCCTGTGAGAAAAAAATAAGAAGGTTCGAATTATAGGGGTTGGTTTACACGCTAGGGAGACAACCTGGGAGAAAGGTGTTAGCGAATGAAATGGAACATAGATTTAGACAGTAGGGGGAGGATTGGTTGGAGTCCTTGGGGGAGGCATGCCAGGCTTGAGGGGGCAATGTAGAGTTCGGGGAACAAAAAGGGAGAGTGCACGGAAAAGAGGGGAATTTATCAGAAACAAAAATGTAAGAGTTGAGTGAAATATAGTGAGGAGATAGTCGACGGAAAAAGTCGAAGTGAGGTTATCGGAAATGTAAGGGAGTGAGAAATTAAGGGATTAACATGTAAGGGGTAGTAAAAGGGAGTTTGGTAAACAGTGAGAATGAGAGAAGATTCACATAGATGACCAAGTCCACCGAGGAAGGCGATAATACCCTGAATAGTCTTGAAAGGCAAAGTAGCAATCCCGGAACAGAAAGTAGCAGCCCTGGAACAGAAGGTAGTGGTTCTGACAGGCAGAGTAGCAGATCCCGAAAGCTGAGTAGCAGTCCTGAATGCTGTACGATATTTCCCTGGAAGCCGTAAGATATTGCTCTGGATGGCGGAAGATAGCAGCCCTGAATGAGGAAAGGATAGAAGGCCCTAACGGAGACATCTCACCAGAAATTAGAAGTAAGTGCGTAATTAACATAAGCACTCTTTAAATTGTAAGAAGGACTATAGGGAATAATAAGAGAATTATAGGGGAAGGTCATATGGGAAATTATACACTAAGATATATGTATGTACATGTAGATGAGTTTAGTTTGGTGTTAGAACATAGTAATGAACGAAGAATATATGGAGATGGTCAAATTACATATGAATAAATAGAAGTAAAGTAGCTAACATAGAAGGGAAAATTAAAAGGGATAATTAAGGTAAATACTGTCATATATGATGATCCACTTGCACTATGGTGACCAAGTCAGAAAGTTTTTTTGTTTAGTGCTGGTATGAACCAGATAATTAAGATAAAAGCTAGTTAATAGGATGGTTTCAGTTGTACTACCATGGTAATTTAGCCAGAGGAAGATTTGTGATTAGTATTGCTATATAAGAAGGAAGGATTGTATAAGAAAGTTGAATGTGGAAATTGAGTGTGATCCCAAAGAAAAATTGATGATACATTAAAGAAGTTATTATAATGGAAATTCATGAACGTGTTAATATCCTTGTGTTAGATAAGTGATGTACATGAATATAAATTCACATAACCAATTAGTTCATACAATGTGTCATATATGTGGTGTTATCATGTTATAATATGTGCATAATTATTCTTAATTTCTTGTCCTGTATATATGTGTAATAAAGATTTGTACATAGCCTTAATGAAGTTGTGACTAGTAATTTTGAACACACAGCCCAATCCGAAGGAGGAATATACTTAATATAGCAATTCCCAAGAACCCGATTTCTTCTGTGAGATATACAAGTCAGATGTGAAAGGTGGGGTAAGGAAAAGAGAATAAAGTAAAGGTTGAAATAAGAATATAGGCATTCATAAAGATTAAAAAATCCCCCCCACAGTACAATATTATTTCGTTATAAATTCATTTCAGTTTAATTGTATATAGTATCTTAATTTATTTTAATAAACTCAAATGGTTGAAGCAATATTTATTTTCATATGATTATCCCTGGTGCTCAAGGCCTCTTCTCTAATAGTTAATAGTGTAATCACCAATTAAAAAATTTAAGTATTATCATATTCATCCCAACAGAATTCAAACATAAAAATTCAATTACACCTTATTGAGAGTTGCTAACAATAGTCCAATAAAATCTGCCTTTGGTAACAACGTCAGAATGCCAATTTTGAATAGGTAATTTATAGAAACATCAAGTAGGCCAGAAAATACGTACTAAAAGAAAGCATAGAAAAGGAGATCTTTGCTTATGTTCCTGTGGACTGGAGATGTGCAAGTGTCTCTCTTCCCCTTTGTGAAGGGGAATCAAAGGTCTGTAATTATTCACTCATTGTATTCATGGGCGGGTAATATACTTAGATTATAGTAAAGTTTAATAGAATCTAAGAGTAAAGCATTAACATTAGTAGAGGCACATGATGCAAGAAAGCAAAC
Organism: Mastigoproctus giganteus; assembly: GCF_048544385.1. Taxonomy (NCBI): domain Eukaryota; kingdom Metazoa; phylum Arthropoda; class Arachnida; order Uropygi; family Thelyphonidae; genus Mastigoproctus; species Mastigoproctus giganteus. The sequence goes on from NC_143583.1 coordinate 132,007,020, forward strand.
TTATACAGCATCAGACATAAAAAAAAAAAAAAAAAAAAAACCCTTTGCATTTCACCCATCCATTCATTTCAAATGTTTGTCTAGTTCTGCCTTGAATTTATTTAAGCTATCAACTTCCAAACGACAGATGGAAGTTTATGCAAGCAATCAACTACCTGCTGGCTAAAGGAAAATTTCTGCACATCTATTCAACAACTGTCTTTCCTCAATTGCAAGCTTTTCATACTATTCCACATGAAAGACTGTACAAATTGGAGCATTGTGGCAGGTTATTGCTATGGAAGGGATGGTTGAGTGGCAGGAGATAGAGTGGTTATTAATGGCTGCTACCAGTGGTGGCCCCAGAAAAAAATGACAGGAGGGGCACACCATTTTGTGCACTAGAATGGTGATCACATTAGCATCAGCATTGCCAACTGTAGTCAGTTGAAAAGAGTTGAGCCACAATGCAAAAATAGATAAAATCCTATGTTAAAAATGAAAAAAAAAAAATAAATAAATTTTTTTTTGTAGCTAAAGGGAATTTAAAAGATTGGTGTATATTTTCTGAAAAACAACTGGGGGGCACGTGCCCCGGTGCCCCTACCCGAATCCGCCACTGGCTGCCACCCTTCATGAACTAATAAAATTAGTTTGTGAATGCATACAATACCCCTCAGGGTTTGGCACTGGATCCTTTACCATTTTCAGCACAGATTTATCTTGAAAAAGACCCAAGGATAATTGTATAGTCTGACATTAAGCTCTCTGTACCATGCAGACAGGCTGCTAGGATAGCTTGTAGAGGTTTTGTCAACGATATACAAGAATTTTGCCAGCAGGAACAAGGAAGTGATTATCACGTTGTATAAGGCAATAATTAGGCTGCATCTTAAGCACTGCATACAGGTTTAGAAACCTCATCGGCTAAGGCAAAGAAAGCCAACGTGAGAACCAAAGCAAACTATGGGAATCTTATAGGACAAACTGGTTTGCTGCTACCACAGTTTCTCCCTGCATTCTCAGTAAACAGATGGTGCATGTTATTGTAGCAGCAGTAGAAGTTGAGAACAATATTTGATTGACACATAGGCATAGCAGACGATGTAAAGATTAGTTTTTTCTCATTATAAAATGCAGATTATTGGAGTTCATGAGTGTTTTTGCCATTAAAAAAACCATATTGCTGATTTCTTTGTACATTTTTAAGGTTAGGTTTATTGGTTTCTTTATTTTTTTGTTATATTTCTTAACTTCACCTTAAATGTTAGGTTAGGAAATAACAGGAAAAGGTTTCCTTACCTAACTTCAAAGGTTAAGTTAGGAAATAACAGGAAAAGAAAGAAAGAAAGAAAGATTCTTTATATATATATATATATATGCTTATCATAACATAAATCAATCACCTAACACTATAATGTTACCATCTGTTGTGCTCACGCACCAATCAGTACATCATCTGTTATGCCTACGTGTCAATCAATATATCATTCTTGACTTCTACTGCCACTACTGCATGCACCATCTGTTTACCGAGAATGCAGGGAGAAACTGTGGTAGTAGCAAACCAGTTTGTCCGCTAAGTTTCCCATAGTTCTCATGTTGGCTTGCTTTACCTTCAACACCTCATTTTAGGAAGAATGTGAGTCTGTTGGAAGAATAACAAGATAGTCAGGGGGAAAAAAGGGTTCTTTTCCCATAAAAGAATTGAGTTCTGTAAATGCAGTATCTGAAAACTAGGCATCTGCAAGGAGACCTGATTGAAATGTTTAAGTCTTTAAATGGATTGAGTAAACTAAATGCTGGTGACACTCTTATTGTTTCTAACACACACACGCACATATATGTGACAAATTTATACTGGAAAAGGATGGTTATGAGATGATGTGCAAAAATTTGCTTCCAGTTACAGTAATTGGTGGAACAAATCCCTATTCTGGTGTTTGTGATTAGTGTGGAAATTATTAGTTAGAGTAAATTTAAAGAAGGATTAGACAAATTATTATAAGGGACGGAATATCTAGTTTAAACACCTTCCTTTTAACTTTAAAAATAATCCCTTTGAAAGCAGCAAATATACATGGTCTATCAGCTCTCTAGTGTTTGGTTGGTTTGTTTAATATATAGACCATGCAAATATACATGGTCTATCAGCTCTCTACTGCTTGGTTGGTTTGTTTAATATTTGCATCAAAGCAACTAAGGCCATGGAGTATCTGTGTATTGCCTATCTGCTGGAAAAAACCTGACTTTCCAGGATAAAAAACTGTGCAACCCTTGCAAGAAGATAAAAAACTTGCCAGTGAAAAAAAAAAAAAAAAAAAAAAAGGAAGTATCTCATATTAATATAAGAGGGATACCAATTCTAAGCCACTGCTGACCTGTGAGTCTACATACTGTTATGGCAATGTATATTATAGCACATATTTTAGCAACACAGCAAATATTTTAGTAATATTCTATACCTAATCTCTTTATAGTATTCTTCAGGTTATACAAAGTTCAGCATAATAAACTTCTGTGATACTGTATCCACATTCCAAAATAGTCTACTAGCTGTCAAAAACATGATTACTGTTTTGACTTCCTGCATATCACGGGTATGGCAAATAATAAGCTTTTTTCTTTTGTTCAACCAGTCATAACCCATTCGCACGTGGTGCCCATATCTTATTCTTTAGAATAAGATATGACCAGAATATTTGAAGATATGGTACCCATATCTTATTCTAGAGGAAAGCCAAAGTATGGTAAATTTTCCAAGTAGCATCTTAATATTACATAACAAGTTGTTGGGATGATTTTAACACCTTTGAGGTATGATGATGATGAATGTGTTTCAGTAATTCACTTGAACTTACCTGAAAGAATTTATAACCAATTAATTAAATTCCAAAATAATAAGGATACAGTTATATTTAAACACTGCATAAATATGAATGCATAAACAATAATAATAATAAATAAATAATAATTATATTCATTAAGATGGCTGAATGGGTATGTGAGTGGTATAATTAGTCTCATCATGCTCACATAATCTGTCTCATAACAAAAACTAGATGTGCTAGAATAAAACTAAAAACAGATTTGGAATCAACATTCAAAGATCTATCTAGTCCACATATTTCCCCACCCTCAAATAAAAAATACTTGACCTGATTTAGAGCTTTACTCAAGATTCAGATTCACTTTTAGTAGTAGTAGTAGTAATAGTAGTGGAATGCGATGCAAGAAAGCAAGTGTATGAGCTTATGCAGCATCAGCCAAAAAAAAAAAAATAAAAATCACACCATTCCCTCCAAATGCCTGTCCAGTTCCTCCTTAAATTTATTTAACCTATCAACTTCCACAACGACAGATGGAAGTTTGTTCCAGCAATTAACTACCCGCTGGCTAAAGGCAAATTTCCGCACATCGATTCTACATCTGTCTTTTCTTAATTTGAATTTATGCCCCCTTAGGTTCGTAATCTGAACAAGTGGAAGGATCCCATCAGAATTCAGCGTGCTCAATCCATTCAAGGCCTTATACACCTCAATCAGATCACCGTGCAGATGCCTAGTCTCCAGCCGTTGCAATTTGCTGAACTAAAGCCTCTCTTGGTAAGAGGAACCCTTCATTCCCCTCACCAATCTCGTTGCCCTTATCTGTACACGGTCAAGCAAATCTACATCTTTCCTAAAATGAGGCCTCCAGACCTGTATGCAGTACTCAAGGCATGGCCTAACCACTGCCTTATACAGAGGGACAATCACCTCCTTTTTCCTGCTAGCAAAATTCCTATATATCATTGACAAAACCCCATGACCTGCCCTGGCAGCATGTATGCATTGCTCAGAAAACTTCATATCTGACTACACAATTACTCCCAGATCTTTTTCATTTTCTACCACCTTAAGTGAAGAACCACACAGTTGGTATGTTTCTTTGGGGTTACTTTTACCCATATGCAGTACTTTGCATTTGTCAAGGTTAAACTTCAGTTGCCACTTCTTAGCCCATCTGCCCAAATTATCTAGATCCTGTTGCAGTAGCACACTGCCATTACTGTCATTAACAACCCTGCCAACCTTTGTATCATCTACAAACTTCGACACTAAGCCTGATATATCTTCATCAATATCATTGATAAATATACAAAACAACAGAGGACCCAACACCGAACCCTGTGGGACTCAACTAATAACATTAGTCCACGAAGAGCAGCACCCATTAATTACCACCCTCTGTCTTTTCCCACTCAACCATCCTTTTATCCATTGTAGCAACTTACCCTTAATACCATTCTGCTCCAATTTGTACAATAGTCTTCCATGCGCAACAGTGTCAAAAGCTTTCCTGAAATCCAAATATATATCAAAATTATTTTTTGCATCCAGTTCCTTTGTAACCACATCATAATATCCTATCAAATTTGTCAGACAAGACTTTCCCTTAACAAATCCATGCTGTGTCTGAATTACTGCTGCAGTCTTGTCTAGATGATCCTGCAATGCATCTTTAACCAGTGACTCCATTATTTTACCCGGAACAGAAGTTAAACTAACTGGTCTGTAATTACTCGTGTCACCCTTCGATTCCCCTTTGTGAATTGGGGATACATTTGCATATCACCAGTCCGTGGGGACCTCCCCTGAGTCCAAGGATGCTCTCATAATTATGGCCAAGGGTTTGCTTAGTTGCTTTGCCGCTTCCTTTAATATAACTGGATAGATCCCATTCACCCCAGGTGCTTTGTTATGATTAACTTCAACAATTTCTCCTCCACTTTGCTCTCAGTTATTACAAAATCATTAAGCACCCTGCTACAATTTGATAACCTTCTGCCATTTTCAAACCTTAATAACTCCTCATGTGTGAATGTAGATGCAAAATACTCATTCAGTTTGCTATCTGAGCAGGATCATCCACAGTCGAACCATCGATATCAAGTGGACCAATCAGATTCATCCCCTTCTTTTTAGAGTTTATATAAGTAAAGAAACCCTTGCTGTTTTTCTTAGCATCTTTTGCCATAGATTTCTCGTAATCCGCCTTCGCCTGTCTAACCTCCTTTGTGATCTGATTACAGACTAGCTTATATCTGCCATAGGCTTCTGAGTCACTTGATAATTTATATGCATCCCATGCATTTTTCTTCTGTCACGAGTCTCATTAGTTCATTTGATAACCATTTAGGCCTAAACCTTGAACAATATTTCTTAATAGGTATGAAACTTTTAGTAGCTTCCATGATTAATTCCTTGAATGCTTCCCACTTAGAATTTACTGTTGGTAACATAGTCAGTTGATCCCACTGTACAGAATTTAAAAATTGTCTGAGACCACTGTACTCACCTTTACAGAAGCAAAAGCCCTTTCCTTTACCCCTAATGGTAATTATATCTTTAAGTAAATCTCACATCAGTACACTGTGATCACTGCCACCTAGTGTTTCCTTTATCTGCAAATTCTTAATATATGAATGATCAATGCTGATAACCAGATCAAGAGTATTACCCTCTCTGGTTGCCTCTCGAACATGCTGATGCAGAAAACAATCATCCAATAAATTCACAAAAGTCTTACTAGTGTGCAAGTGACCAACCCACAAGTTCCAGTCAATATCTGGGAAGTTAAAATCCCCCATTATAAGACATTCTGATTTACTGGCCCACTCTATTTCTCTGTATTGTACTCATTCGAGTCATTAGGCCTATAACACACTCCTACTCTTATTTTTGCTTTTGCAGTGCTTATGTCACATCAAACTGACTCAACAGTGCACTGTTCATCTATATCAACTGGATGCACTTGTTTTGATTTTATGTTTTTCTTAATTAACAACATAACACCTCCTCCCTATCCTTTCTGTACACATTGTACTCCCCCAAATTCCAGTTCTGCATTCCTTATATCTGTGTAACACCACGTCTCTGCTATCCCAACAATATCCACCTTTGATGTCTTGACCAACACTTCAAATTCTTCAAATTCATTTACTATACTTCTAGCATTGGTATAGATGCAAGTACCTATCCTTATTATTAGTTACCATAACGCATCCCATATACCCAGTGGTGAGCTATAGTGATCTCGCGAGAGCCCATTGTTATTTTTTTTGAAAATTTGCGAGCCCATTGTTGAGACGATCATTTATTTTACAAATGAAATCCTAAATGCGCAATTATTGAGTATCCAGAGAGCCAAAACTACAGTGGGGTGAACAGGGGCCCATTCCCAGCATTTTAATGGCACAATTGATCGGTTATGTATTTTAAAATTGCTTCATTTTTGATTTTACAAATGAAATCCTAAATGCACAATTATTGAGTATCCAGAGAGCCAAAACTACAGTGGGGTGAACAGGGGCCCATTCCCAGGGGCCCATGGTGCAATCGATCGGTTATGTATTTTAAAATTGCTTCATTTTTGATTTAATTACAGACAGACCTCTGTTTAACCAACTTCTTTATACCGAATTTTTTTAAATTCCCCTTGGTAATTACATTTCAAATACAGTAGTTTCCGTAGAACAAAAATTATTTCCATGTAACAAACAGATTAGGAGAGAGAACTTTGTATGCATTGTTCTCACCTCTGGCCTTTAGGTAATTAGAAAGCGCGAATTAAAGGTGAAAGGGATTACCGTTCCACAACATTAGTGGTGTCCGTAAAACTTGTGCAGCCACATTCTGAGAAGTCGCGCTAGTCAATATGCTTTCCATAGCCAGTCAGAGGATTAAGAAGATACCCGACATGGATAATAGCCTCTGGTCAACCTGTGTTGTGGTTCTCCTTTACTCCGACAAACGGGCGTATGTTTTTCGGAGAAGTGAATGATCCATGCCTTCCAGTAAATTTCTCCTGTCTATGTTTAAAGGTTCACAGTAGCTGAATATCTGAGTGATTCCGATATTTTGCACAGTATTCAAAGAACTAGTGACAGTAGCAACGTGGGAGGGGAATTGAGGAAACTAAGATATTATATAAACTTTAAGAAGATGAAATGTTGACAGATTTTGAAACTTTGTCGAGCCTTTCACTGCATAGAAAATGTTCTAAAATATAATGGCATACAGGCAATAATAAAAAAAAAAAAGGGTCAGGCGTGCGAGTGCATAAGTACACGTGCCTTGAGTGACTCGGGTTCAAGCACCCTGACTGCTGAATATGGTGCTGTTTCTTGTATTCTCTCTCTACCTTGTAAACTCCTCTGACGGTATGGTTGCCCTGGAGTATAAACAGGAAATTTATTTTTATTTTGGATTGTTAAAGCGACTTTTAAATCTGGAATTTCTTAACCATTTAGCACTAATGATCGACATCCTGCAGGAGCTCTCTTACATTTCAGAAGCTTTACAGATAAATTAATTATTTTAACTATCAATACTATAGCTAATTTGAAAAATTCTGAAGGAAAATATGAAGCTAAAATTGAGAGCATGTTGAAGTGGAAAGAATTTGAAGAAATCAAAATCGAAAGTAAGAACAGTAAAATTACCTCGGGACAAGTTATTAAATGCATTGTTTTATCCTTAAAGGATAAGTTATTAATGCAACAGGGTGATTTTAAATTAAATAAAGAAAATAATCATACCATTGAAAGAAATTTTAAACATATTCTACTGGAAATCGTGGAATTTAAAAGAGCTTTCGTCTTGGTGGCAAGACTGTGAAAACCAAATAAGAAATTTGTTTTTTGATAAAATATGAAATAAAAATTAATGATTTTAGTGATTTTGTCGAAGACAGTTTATCTTTAAAATCGAGTGAAATTCCCTTTACAATTAAGAAAGCCAGAAATATCTTTGAAACCATTGCGATTAGCAGTGCTGAAACTGGGCGAGCTTTCAGTGTAATGAATTCATTCCTGTGAATGAATGAATAAATGAATGAATAATGTTGAAAATTAAACACGTTGCAGATTATGATGATCATACATCTAAATGGAAAACCATTGCTTCAATTTGATCCAGATCATTATGTCAATATTAATAAAGAAGTAAATTTCATATGGCAATTTTTAAAAGAAAACTTTCTTGAATATTTGTGCAATATTTTTTTCATGTAATCTGTGATTTTTGTGTACCTTTTCTAGAACAGTTTGTTTTTTATGTAATATTTGTTTTATATTCTAGAATGTTTTGTGATAATTTGTTATTTGTAATATGGGAAATATTTTTGTTATTTTTTATTTGCAATATTAAAATTTTATCATGAAAAAAATGTATCCATTATATTTCCCTAGTTGTAAAAAAAAAGAATAAAAAAGTTGCGCATCTGCCGAGCACAAGCGGTAGATGGTTTTATGTGAAACATCCTTCGCGTCACTATATGACGTCACATGGTTGTGATGTCATACTATTCAAAAATTCCAAACAGTTAGAACTCGAGATATCGTACTTGTCACGAAAAATGCGTCACGCGCTCTAATCTAATCATACTACTAGTGAGTGTCCCACACAGACTGGTTGTCTGAGCGTGGGAAGCACCTCTGGCAGACGCCGCGGGTGACATCACTTCCGTGACCGATCAGATTTACTCGGTAGGTAACCCCCCTCGAAAAGGATTTTTCACATCAAAAAGTCGGCAAAAGTGTGAGCCCATTGTTAAAATATTCACATCTCACCACTGCATATACCCACCTGTTTCATGATGACTGCCATCAGTCCATGAAACCCCCAGCACCCCTCGCTCCAGGTCGCTACTTATTCTAATAGAAGTTGTGCAAGAATCACCTTCACCTCTGCCTGCGGCTACTTTTAACCTTTTAGTCTGTGAATTCCCCCAAGCTAGCAGTTTCCGACCCACATAACACTGCCTCAATAGCATCAGCAAATATTCTTGCACTCTTTCTATTTAAGTGTATCCCATCCCTGTAGAAGCAGTCTCTCCTGTTAACAAGCACAGACCTCGCTGAAAAAAATTCTACCCCTTGAGCCTTGCACATTCCCTTCGAGGGGCGAATTGATTGACAAGGCTCTCATCATGTATTCCCTCCTATCGTGTCTGGGCAGAATTGCAGACACTTTCAAATTTAGACATTTCTTTTTATGTCTAGGAATAGATTTTGTAACAGACATCAGTGAAATTACAAACTAAACTCATATTAAAAAATATACAGTAGTGCTTAAAAAATTGCATCACCTCATTTTTTAGGCTGTTTGTCCTTATACTAGCAGCTAATCTTTTAGAAATAGCTGAAAGAACAAAAATAAGTAATAACAGTACACACATGAAACTATTAATTGCAGAAAAATTTACTTTTATGCCTTGTGAGTATGGATAAAAGTACCCAAAATAACAGCACGTTACGTATGGTTCATATAATAACAAAAATTCTAAGAAAGCAGTGATTTTTTCATTACTTTGCTCATACTAGGATGACAGGCAGCTATATAACCAAAAAACACAACAAAATGCATGCTAATATTTATTTCATTGGCCCACTCCTTTCTTTGATGATTGCTGCATATCGGTGTGGCATTGACTGGATAAGGTTTGGAATGTATTCCTGGAAAATCTCATGGTGCCAAACATGGATTAATGGGTAGCTTTCTTAAGTGTTTTTGGTTTCTTTTGCATTATGAAACACCCATTTTGTTCCAATAATTTTCAAATGAATTGAGCTGTGACTGTTACCAGGCCATGTTATTGTGCAAACTGATTTATTCTGCAGCCATTTTTCCACCCGTGGACAGTAAAGACAGTGAAATAAATTACTTTTATTTAAACAAGAGCAGAATGTTTCATAATTTAAAACTTTTGCTAATTTTATGAAGTAGTACTTATGGTTTTGGCTCTATGGCATGAAGGAGAGTCATTTTGAAAATAGCAATTGGCAACATCCCCATAGTGATCTCTAATTGTGGGAAGTAATTTTGTCTCAAGAATGTCCCTGTACACCTCAGCATTCACTGTACCCTTCACAAATTCAAGACAACCAACTCCTCTATGTGAAATACAGCCCCATATCATTTGCGATGTAGAATGTTTCACTGTGGAGACGATACAGTCATGATGAAATTCTTCTTCTTCTTTGTCTAATAGTCTGCTAGCTCTCTGAACTGTGCAAGTTGAATTTTGATTCATCAGGGAAAACACATTTCCACTGATCCTCAGACCAACTAGCATACTCTTTTGCCTACTTTAGATGCCGGGCTTTCATTTTTTGAGTGAAAAGTAGCTTGGGCAACATGCTACTAATGCAATGAGAAAAGGCATCTATATACTGTAGCAGTATCTGACTTTACTCTTATATCCTCCCCCTATGCTGTTTTGAGATCTAACAGTGAAGATCTGTTTTGAACACACAGACAGACCATAAATCTGTCCTGCTCTGCAGAAGATATTTGTGGATGTCCACTTTCTTTCTGTTTAGACTGCCAGTTTCTGATATTTTTCGTAATAAACGTGCTACCGTTGACTGATTGAATCCTTTTAGCTATTTCAAGCATAAAATTTCTCTCTGAATTCAATGTAGCAGCAACACTTTTCCTATGTGGTGTTAATTTTGAAAACTTAGCCATTACAATAGCACCGAATACTGGCCTTGTGGCATATGAACTGCATTTATACTGCTGCTAGAGTGATGTAATCATGTATGGCACATGACATCGCCTAAAACAGCTTTCTAGAGATGAATGATGCAATAGGGTAATGCTATTACAAAACATATACAGTATGATATATTGACAAATTTCACTGAAATTTGGTGAATTTTGCAAATGATGCAATTTTTTTGAGCACTACTATACATAGTTATCTATGTAACCTACACTGCAAAAATATAAACATGTAATATAAAATAAGTAAATACATGTATTTCTGCAATTATTTGATTTTCATTCTTGTATAAAATTAAATCTTTAGCACATTATTTGCTATTTTTCAACGTAGTAACTAAAGTTATCCAAACTTGAATAAACTTAGTTCACCTCTAAATTGTTATAATTTGAATTTTTTTCCCACTAAAACCAACTGTAATAAATTTTGACATCAAAGTTTCCATACAAAATTATGTAGAAATAAGCTTTAACTTACATGGTGGTGCAGGACTACTAATTTCATTGGAATAAGATGATGGAATAGATTCAATACTTTGATTTCCTCCTAATCCATGGCTGCTTTCAGAGGGTAATCCAGATTCCGATTCACTTTCATCTAAGAACAGATTTTAACAAACATCAGTCTGAAATTACAAACTAAACTCTTATTAAAAGAGATATACATAGTTATCTGAGTTAACTTATGTTGCAAAAATATAAATGTATGATACAATATAAATAATATTTCTACAACAATTCAATTTTCATTCTTGTACAATAAAATCTTTAAAACAGTTTTGTTATTTGAATAACAAATAACAAAACTGTTATTTGTTATTCACATGAACATCTGTTATTTGAATAACAGATGTTCACGTGAAATTTGGCACACTATAAATGGCATCAAATAATTTATTACCATAGTCAGCTTGAAATTCAAAAGAATTTTTTTTAAATGTCCAATTTTTGGATAGCCAATTCTGAAACACTGTACTTGTACATGAGAAACATAAGCAGTTTACTCTGCCCTAGTGTAATGATGTAAAATGATTAAAGTAGCAGAAGCTTTTTTCCTTTCTTCAGAAAAACTGATGTAGACTCTGTTTTATTTGACATGTGGACCGAAATTTTATTCTCTTTTTTACAAAGGTTAAAAAACATGCTTATATTCTGCCGCAATGTGAGTATTTTTAAAATTTATTATTTTATTTTTTATAAAGGTTAAAAATATATTTACTCTTGTTATTATTTGGTTTTTTTAGGAGCATTAGCAACTAAGGCCATATTGCTCCGGGATATGTGGTGGTCATTCCCTGACCTTTCCGCATCCTCCATATTTGATGGTGACGGGCTCGAACCCCGGTCTAATCAAGAAGCGTGTGCTACGCAAAAAAAAAATATATATTTACATTCTGCATTATTGTGAATACTGAAAGAATCCTCTGAAGTCAGGTATAGCATACAAGGTGTGATCAAAAAGTGCAGGGACTGAATCTGTATCCTGAAATTGTGGTGTTTACAAAGTTTCAACTTGTTGCAAACATGTCTGACAATTTATCTAGACAGAGAAATTTTACTGAGCAGTGAATTTGCATCAAGTTTTGTTTCAAATTAGGGAAAAGTGTAACAGAAAACACAAAATATTAAAAACAGCTTTTGGAGAAGATGCCATACATCATTCACAGTTTTTTCACTGGTTTATAAAGTTTAAAGAGGGTCACTTGTCTGTTGATGATGATCCTTGCTCTGGCTGCCCTTTAACTTAAAAAACTAATGATTCAATATTGCTCATGTTCATAATATGATCAAGAGTGATCGATATTTAACTACTTGCAAATTAGCTAGTAAAACTGGTACTTCTTATGGGAGATGTCAATCAATTTTAACACGACTTAGGAATGTAATGCGTTTTCAGTAAAGTGCCCCACATCCTCATTGATGATCAAGTGTCAAGTGTGTTAGTTGTCTGACAGCACCAGGGGTTTCTCCCATCTCCGCATTGTGTGACACAGAACTTCATGGAGGCCAGAGATTTAAAAAAAGTGTGTGGGGAGTGGTTTGTTATGTAGTGTTATGTTCTGTTGTTTCTCTAACCATTTAGCTGTTGGGCCCCTACTGGGACCCACTGTTGCCCACACTTTGCCACGAGGAGGTAGGTCAGACACCCAGTAGATTAGTTAAGTACTCTGGCAGGCCCTGCAGCCTAATTTCCGAGGATTTCAGTGGAAAGGCCTATATATATATAAAAAAGGGGATGAACACTAGAATTTGGAAAGGCTGAAAGAGGTTTAAGAGAAAGCGGCTGAATTTTTTTAGACATTGATTAGAATTTGGCAGCATTGTTAGGAGTGTACTCGGTTGGTTTACTTAGTGTGGGGAAGAAGACTGAAGACTGGGGGAAAACAGATAAAAGGATAGAGACGATAGAGTAGGCATCCCCAAAGAGGTCAGTGGAGATAAGCCCCACCAGGCAAAGTATGGGGGCAGCAGGGGGAGACAGAGACCCGTCCCCCCTGCTTTAGGATGGAGTTTTAAAAGGAACTGGGTTTGAGTACCCGATTCAGACTGCCAAATGGCGTGTCGTATGTCTCTGTCGGTGATTCTTGTCAGGTCCATGTAAGTATGAAAGTCAAACTGCTCATCCTGCTCCGGGAGTGGAATATATTACTGGCCGTGGGGAACCCACCAGGCAAAGGGGGGGAGGGGGGAAGAAATATCCCCCCTCACCTGGTGGGGGTGGGAGAGAGACATTTACTTCATTCATAATCCACATTCTCACTCTACTTGTATTCTATTTTTATACTTTTTTCTTAAATTTTATAATTTTTTTTTGTTAGGTTATATATATATATTTTTTTTTTTTTTCACTCCCTCATTCATCTGTTTTCTCACACACCAAGAGTAGATGCAATAATGTAATTAAGTTAAATACTAATGCATAATAATTAAGCTAAATAAGTAAGAATATAAAAGATTAAAACTAGTGTTAGTGTGTACTTAACTGTAACATTTATGGTTTGTGTTCTTTTTCTCACACACTTACACTCTCATTCATCCTTCTGGCTTTCATGTAAGTGTTGAATCCAGTAGGAAGGTCAAACTGTCCATCCTACTCCGGGAGTGGAATATATTACTGGCTGTGGGGAACCCACCAGGCAAATGGGGGGAGAGAAATCTCCCCCCTCACCTGGTGGGAGAGAGAGACATTTACTTCATTCATAATTTCATTTGTTTGATTCTTGCTTTCTGCACTGTACTCTCTAGGCACCTCAACTTACTGTTGTCCTTCAGTTGTGGTGCAGATATAGCCACAAGTTTTTTGCAGGACAGGAGAGAATGCAGTGATAGTGTTTGTGTTGTTAGTATATATAAAGTAATGTAAGTTATTATTAACTTTGTATTCTTTTGGCCGATTACATTTGCTCTTCCACTCATTCACTCTCTTTCTCTTTCCCTCATGCTGGGTCACTCTTTCTTTCACCAAAACTGACATTTATTCCCTTTTACCATAATTCCTAATTCACTTTTTCACTCAGTGCCCAGCCTATTCTTTCATTCTACATTGCATCCCTTGCTACTAGCTTACTGATAGTTTTCAGCTAATCTGCTTCACTGGCTGCCTGTACATCTCCCCCCCACATGGTTACTTAATTGGTGTGGGCCCCCAAGTTCCTACACATGGCAGGGTAACTCCTGGGGGGGGGGGTACCCAAGTCAATCCGGTTTTGTCATGTCAGGTTTCTGTCAGGGTGCAAAATATGGCTATCCTGATAGTTTTTAAGTCTGGACGTGGTGGGAGATGGTGGTAGTTTTAACTATTGATTATTGTTTAATTGCTGGGGAGCTGAATTGCCATTCTTTGGATATTCGAAGTTCTGAGCATTTCGAATAATTTATGTGTGAGGGTTGTAAAGGCTTTATAATTTTCCTCTTCTATAGTGAACAGATGTTCTCCTCCCCTGGGAAGGGGGCCAATCTGTGCTATTAGCAGTGTTCTGAGGATGTCATGAATTATACATTCATATAGAATGTGTGCCCAGTCTTCACTCTCACCACAGGTGCAGTTTGGGTCATCAATCGGCCCCTCGTTGACTGAAAGTTCTCTCATGTCGGGATCTTCATTAACATTCTGTGCTAACCCACACTTTGTTTCTTTCATTATTACTGGTGGCAATTCATGGGAGTGGCTATGACACCTGGAAAAAAACAGGCCCAAAAAGCAAGACAATATCGATCATTCTTATATTTTTGACTCATTATGCACTGTTCATTATGAATTTGTCCTGTGTAGTCAAACTGCAAACCAGGAATACTACAAAACAGTTCTATGGTGATTTCACAATGTTGTTTGGAAAAAATTGATGAAAAACTGGGCTTCAGGAATGGTCATTTGCATCATGACTACACCCTTACACACTTGGTGCTTTCTATTCAAGAATTCTTGCAAAGCACTCCATCACTGTAGTCTCCTATCCACCACACTCACCAGATTTAGCTCTGTGATTTTTTCTTGTTTAGTAAGCTTAAAACCTTTGTGGAAAGGTCACAGATCTACAAAAACTGAGAAAATTATTCAGAATGCAACACAGGAACTATTAGCAATCCCAAAAGAAGCCTATCAGGAATGCTTCCATAAGAGGAGTTGGAATTGGTGTTACTGTGTCAGTTAAAAAAGACCTTGAAACTACTTTCAAGGAGGTCTGTCTGATATAGTAAGTAAGCTTCATCATTTCCCAAATATTAGTTCAGTCTGAAATTTTTGATCACACCCTGCACATTAAAAATTTTCTAATTCACTAACAGTACTATTGAAGTAATAAATTGAATACTGAAGGTTGTATTAAAAAATATAATTTATTATAATAAATTACATATATACATCAAAAGCATAAATACTATTTAAAATAAAATACACTGCTAAAACTGATAAAAAACAAAAACATGTAAAATATAAGGTACCTTTTGATGGGCAGATGCTGTGTCTTTCTCACCCACATTCTTAAGTAACATCCTGCAAATCACAAAATTGCTGAACTAGGTCAATACACGATGAGATAATGTAATCCTCAGTAAGCATAAATTAATGATGACGATGCATCAATCAAACAAGTATTGCTGTTCATATAGTTGAAGCTCCTCCACCGCTTTAAACCAGTGTTTCAAATCCTTCTGCAGTAACAAAACCTTGATGATGGAGTTAGTTCTAACCACTTACTAACCCCTCCATCTCTAGTGATTATGCTGGTCATTGTATAATCTGTGATGCAAACATTATGGGGGTCAGTCTGACCCACCTGTCAATAACACATGCCTATGGCAGAGTCTAAAAATTTCACTGTATATATTGACACAGCACTAAACAGCTGGTCATCCAGTTCTTCACATCATCCTTGCCAGTAAGACTGATATCGCTGCTGACAGTATGACACACTCTCTCTCTCTCTCAACATTTAACAACTGTAACCAAAGATCCTTATTTAAAAATGCTATAGCGTAACAAGATATAGCAAGTGTTGTCAAATAAGTTCTTTCTAATCAAGTTAAGAAAGATTGATTTCCATAGGTGCTAGTGCTACCTCAGAGGTGAGAAGAATTGGCATTTTTACATTTTTGTGCAAATTGCTTATACAGGAAATCATTGTTAGAAAGCAGTTGGTGGTCACAGTAATAGACAAGATTTTGGTATGAAACCTTACTGACACAAAGTCACTTAGCTGTCATAGAGCATCATAATATATCAATATATTAGGCTTTGCTTTTACCGTGATATATTACTGTACTTTATATAGAAAATAGTGTTAGTGTATGCATTATGTAAAGAAAAACAATATGTTCCTTGCATTCTTTGGCTATTCTAACGCTAAATATAGTATACTGTAACAAAGATGCAAAAAAAAAAAAAAAAATTTTGGCACAGATCCTGCAATTATATCCAAGGGAAAATTGTTCTGGATTTGTGAACTTTCATTGTAGTAGCTTAATTCTTGTTATTTGCATAATTTCTGCACTATTTTGTATACTTATTTCCATAATTTTCTTATGTTATTTTCTACAATATTTTGTAAACTAACTTCTTATTTTTTGCAAAGCAAATTCTTGTAAGATATTTCCTTTATTTGTGTTGTATAAGTTTAAATTCTAGTTTCAGTAGTAGCTTCATTTTTGTTTTCTGCTTAAATTTTGTAATTCTAAGAACAACCAGAATTACATATCAATTAAACTGAATAAGAATAATTCAAAGATAAAAAAATAGAAATCTTTATTGCAGCATTACATAAATACTATTACAATTAATTCCCCACATCATATGCTAGGGGCTTGACATCAATAACAACAGAGCAATATAAAGAAAGGCAGCATTTCAGAATAAAAATTAACTTGAAATATCAAACTAAACTAAGGATGAATATTACAAAAATAATTAATTATATAAATAGAGATAAATAAAAGATACTAAAAGAATAAATAAATGATAGAAATATTTGCTAAAAATAAGAGAAATCTCATTGGAGAAACAATTCCTAATATAGATTTTTGGTTTATGACCTATCCTTTGCCAAGTTAGTATTAACAGTTCAGAACAAACAGTTCTGTGTTCTAATGTCATTTGGTATTCACACCAGTATAGAGTATATACTTTAGTTATTTGTAAAACTTTGGCTGAAACCACAAAAAAAAAAAAAAAAAAAAAAAAAAAAAAACCACTAATTTAAGGCTTTTCACTTTAAATACATGGGAATGTCACTGTAAGTTTCATGAATTTAATGAAATCAATAAAATGCCAAACCTAATTACATAATTCACTTAATTATATAAAACAAGAATTTTAAATAAATTACCAGGTACATCCTCATCAGCCAAAGGTATGTTATTTAGTTCTTCTTGCAGTCGAGAGATATTTGTAACATTCACTGCCATGCTTAGCTTAAATGCAGTTCAATGATCAACAGCACAAGTCCTACCTGTAATAATGCAGTGAAAGTAAATATATACACATATTAAATAAGTTTTAGCCATTTCTAGATTTTTAATTTAGAACCTTATCACAGTTTTGAAACATTGTGGTATATAATAAAGTATCAAACAGTTTTGTAAGTAGTAGTAGTAGTAGTAGTGGCACATGATGCAAGAAAGCAAGTGTAGGAGCTTATGCAGCATCAGCCAAAAAAAAAACACACCATTCCCTCCAAATGCCTGTCCAGTTCCTCCTTAAATTTATTTAACCTATCAACTTCCACAACGACAGATGGAAGTTTGTTCCAGCAATTAACCACCCGCTGGCTAAAGGCAAATTTCCGCACATCTATTCTACATCTGTCCTTTCTTAATTTGAATTTATGTCCCCGTAGGTTGGTAATCTGAACAAGTGGAAGGATCCCATCAGAATTCAGCGTGCTCAACCCATTCAAGGCCTTATAGACCTCAATCAGATCACCGCGCAGGTGCCTAGCCACCAGCCACTGCAATTTGCAGAACTTAAGCCTCTCTTGGTAAGAGAATCCCTTCATTCCCCTCACCAATCGTGTTGCTCTTCTCTGTACACGCTCAAGCAAATCTACATCCTTCCTAAAATGAGGCCTCCAGACCTGTACGCAGTACTCAAGGCGTGGCCTGACCATTGCCTTATACAGAGGGACAATCACCTCCTTTTCCCTGCTAGCAAAATTCCTATATATCATTGACAAAACCCCATGACCCGCCCTAGCAGCCTGTCTGCACTGCTCAGAAAACTTCATATCTGACTGCACAATTACTCCCAGGTCTTTTTCATTTTCTACCACCTTAAGTGTAGTACCACACAGTTGGTACGTTTCTCTGGGGTTACTTCTACCCATATGCAGTACTTTGCATTTGTCAAGGTTGAACATCAGTTGCCACTTCTTAGCCCATCTGCCCAAATTATCTAGATCCTGTTGCAGTAGCACACTGCCATTACTGTCATTAACAACCCTGCCAACCTTTGTGTCATCTGCAAACTTCGACATTAAGCCTGATATACCTTCATCAATATCATTGAAATATACACAAAACAACAGTGGACCCAACACCGAACCCTGTGGGACTCCACTAATAACATTAGTCCACGCAGAGCAGCACCCATTGATTACCACCCTCTGTCTTCTCCCACTTAACCATCCTTTTATCCATTGTAGCAAGTTACCCTTAATACCATTCTGCTCCAATTTGTACAGTAGTCTTCCATGCGCAACAGTGTCAAAAGCTTTCCTGAAATCCAAGTATATGATATCAAAATTATTTTTTGCATCCAGTTCCTTTGTGACCACATCATAATAACCAATCAAATTTGTCAGACAAGACTTTCCCTTAACAAACCCATGCTGTGTTTGAATTATTGCTGCAGTCTTGTCTAGATGATCCTGCAATGCATCTTTAACCGGCGACTCCATTATTTTACCCGGAACAGAAGTTAAACTAACTGGTCTGTAATTACACACGTTTTACAGTGTGAAAAGTCACACTGTAAAACGTAACATACAAAACTGTTTATTATTTTTATTATGTGCCACAGCATTTACTACTTATTATGAAAGCTTCTTGAATATATAATAATATATAATAATATACAATTGAATTTTTTATTTGTTTACTACTATTCTATGACTAGAGAAATGACAATAAATGTGGGACCAAATGTTTGTTTGTTTGTTTGCAGGCTTTATGGTGCAAGGGCACCATAAATGCACCTAACTATGGTGATGATGTGACCAAATGGAATGCTTAAACCTAAAGACTGAGTCAAATCCAGAAAAATTGTTGTAGGGTTTTAGGCACATTAGTGACTTAGACCATATTGTATTGTACTAACTGATGATGTTACCAACTGCAAATTCAAAATGGGAAGCATTTAAAGAATTAATCTTGGAAGCTATTAGGCTTTTCATACCAACTAAGAAATATTGTTCAAGGTTTAGGCCTAATTGGATGTCAGATGAACTATTTAACCCCAGGGGATCACATCTGGTGAGTATGGGCTTGGCAAACCCAGTGTCCTGAGCTGGATATCATCTTTCTTCTCTTTCTTGGTGATTCCTTTCTACTTCTGACACACCCTCTCTCTCTCTCAGGGAATTTTTTTTTTGGCTGGTGCAGCATAAGCCTCAGGCTCCGTTGCACAGTATGGCTAAAAATAATAATAATAATAAGAAGAAATTTATTATAGTTACACACAGAGCGTACAAATAAAGAAGAAATATATAAGCTTTCGGCTATATGGTAGCCTTCATCAGAATTAAAAATACATGAATGGCAGTTGGAATAGAGATGTGCACTGCCAGGTGCGTGAGACGCGAGGTTTAATTGTTTGTTGACGTTTGTGGCTGTGACGCATGATTCAACAAACAATTAAACCTCGCGTCTCACGCACCTGGCAGTGCACATCTCTGTTCCAACTGCCATTCATGTATTTTTAATTCTGATGAAGGCTACCATATAGCCGAAAGCTTATATATTTCTTCTTTATTTGTACGCTCTGTGTGTAACTATAATAAATTTCTTAATGAATCCAGAGCGCGTAGGCCTGTTCCATTATAATAATAATAATACATGTGGCAGAGAAAAAAAATGCACGAGATACATATAAATTAAAACAGGTGACACGGAAGCCTATGATAGACATAAGCTGGTCTGTAACCAAGTCACAAAGGAGGTTAGCCAGGCAAAGGCAGATTACGAGAAATCTTTGGCAAAGGAGGCAAAGAAAAACAGCAAAGAGTTCTTTACTTGTGTAAACTCTACAAGGAAGGGGATGAATCAGATTGGTCCACTTGATATCGATGCTTCAACAATTAATGCTCCTGCTCAGGTAGCTAACAAACTAAATGAGTATTATGCATTTACATTCTCAAATGAGGAGTTATTCAGGAAGGGGAATGCCAGAGGTAAATTAAACTCTGGCAGTGAGATAGATGACTTTGTAATAACTGAGAGCAAAGTGAAGGAGAAATTGTTGAAGATAAACATATGAAAGGCACCTGAGATGGATGGGATCTATCCAGTTATATTAAAGGAGGCAGCAAAGGAAATAAGAAAACCCTTAGTCATAATTATGAGAGCTTCCTTGGCCTAAGGGGAGGTACCCATGGACTGGAGATGTGCAAATGTGAGCCCAATTCACAAAGGAGGATCAAAAAGTGACACAAGTAATTACAGAACTGTTAGTTCAACTTCTGTTCCAGGGAAATTAATGGAGACACTGGTTAAAGAAGCGCTGCAGGATCATCTATAGAAGACTTCAGTTATAACTTGGACGCAGCATGGGTTTGTTAAGGGGAAGTCTTGTCTGACCAATCTGATTGGATACTATGATGTGGCCACAAAGGAACTGATGGAACAAGTTGCCTTCACATGTAGTTGTGGCTGAGTTTGAATAAATTTAAAGGTCAACTATGTAGTTACCTATGTGAGGAGGGAAGTAAATAATTTGTATTTTCTTATCTATTCTTTTTTTTTTTTTTTCCCCTGACCAGTGCAGCAAAAGTTTGTGGCTTGTATGCATTATACGGCTATTACTATTAGCAAAAAACCTTAATTTACCCATTCCTTCCAATATTTTGTCCAAGCATTCGTTAAATTTATTCAAGCTACCCACCCCCAACAACACTAGATGGAAGTTTATTCCAACATTTGATTACTCTTTGGAATGCAAAATTTTGAATAACATATATTCTGCAGCCATCCTTTTCCAGTTTAAATTTATGCCTCCATGTCTGTTTCATTACAAAAAGAATGAAGCTGCCATCGACATTTAGTTTACGTAGCCCTTTTAAAGCCTTATACATCAATTAAGGCCCCTTAGGCACCTGCAAATGCCTAATTTTCAGAGGCTACAATTTACAGAACCTGTCTTTTTTTTGTAAAAATATCCTTTAGTAGTAGTATTAGCAATGGCCACATGTTCAAAGGAAGCCTATGGCTTATGTCACAGAGTAATAAGATATCTTACTTACTATTTGGTGTGGCTTATGCTGCACCAAAAAAAAAAAATAAATAATAAATAATAAAATAAAAAATAATAATAAAAATAAAATAATAATAAGAAGAAAATTTTTAAAAAAAATAAATAATTAATAAGAGAAAAGGAAATAGACAACCTATGTATTACCCTCCTCCCATAGGTAATTATCCAGCTGACCATTGAATTTCCCCAAAACTGTCAGCAACTACCACTGATGTAGGTAACTTATTAGTGTAATTTATAACTTGCTGTCTAAAATAAACCTTCCTGCAATCCAGTCTAAACATCTCCCCCCCCCCCGTAACTTGAAATTATGGTCCCTAGTTCTAGAATCATTTATAACCGTGAAAATTTCATCATCATTCATTTTACTTGGTGCCCCCCAAATAACCTTGTTGCTTGTTTCTGCACCCTTTCCAACAGATCCATGTCCTTCCTAAAATGAGGTTTCCAAACTGTATGCAGTATTCCAGATGTGGCCTAACCACTGCCTTATACAATAGGATAAACATTGGATATACCTATCTGTACATCACTGACAGAATCACAAGTTATTCTAGTAGCTTGTTTGCACTGCAGAGATAATTTTGGGTCTGACAGTTCCTCTAGATCTTTTTCACACTCCAGTGTGGTACTACCCAAATAGCATTATTCTAGGATTACTGCTATCCAAATGCAGAACCTTGCATTTATCACTGTTAAACATCAACTGTTATTTTACAGCCCAATTGCTAATTTATCTAGATCTTCTTGAAGTAGCATACCCCTGATAACTATCATTAACCACGTTTGTATCTTCAGCAAGCTTAAAAATCAAACTTGAAATACCTACATCACCGTTCGAATACCCTATTACTATTATCATTAGCTACATGGTGCAGGGAAGCCTGAGGCTTATGCTGCACCAGTCAAAAAAAAAAAAAAAAAAAAAAATTCTCGAGTTACCCTGAGAGAGAGAGAGAGAGAGTCAAAAGTCGAAGGGTCTTAATGAACATTCAAAACAGTAAGGGATCGTATAAGCAACCATATACGCCGGTAGTAAAATAATTCAAAGTAAAATATTACTTTGAAAACCAAAGGATTTCAAAGTAATATTTTCATTAATTTATTTTGATGAAAATTTGGTGAACAAAAAATTTATTCCCACATGCACCACCTTGAAAAATGTCCTGCCGGTGCCCATGGATCCAACGTCAACCACGATGGAACTCTACTCATTACTTTAGTCCATGAAGAGCAATGGCCACTTAATTGTCTCCTATCCTTTTTCTGTGGGGGATTGCTGGTTATAAAAGCCACTCGTTCCATTTTTTGGGGAGAATTTCTGATAAAAGGGCAATATAAACAAAACAGTCCATCCCCCACCGAATATACTGTATTTTTATCTTAATTTCGGTATTTTATACTTTTAAGTTAACACATAAAATCATTTATCATTCAGCCTTGGGGTATGCATAGGGTCCTGACCCACCCACCATTGATGCTTTCTGCATCAATGAACCTGCGGAAATTGGCTTTCAACGTTCGGCGACAAATTATTATTTTTATTATTTTTTATCGTATTTTTACAGTAACGAAAATTTAAAAATGCAGTTAAATATTTACGCGTAAATTATACTGTTTTACTTAAGGTGGCTATTAATAACTCAGTGAAAACTGTCCAAATAATACAGTAACTGAAAATATTTACCTAGGTACATTACATTCTCCAAATGTCAAAACACAACTATTCACAGAGTGGTACTCTATGCCGCTATTCATATCGATTAGGTCTGCGATGATCGATCAATGCAAAGGCACGAAAAGATGGAACGAAAATTTTCCTTTCCACTGTCTGTCCCATAGGGTGTTGTTCCCTTATTGAATTGGTGAGATCAGAGCTGCAGAGATACACCAAACGATCACCTTAGATTGTTTCATGATTATTTCTGGGAGTGCATTTTCCATGTAACAAAATGTCACAACAAAAATAATACGCCAAATCACGGTTTTAAGAGTCACCAAGGAGTCTGGATTCGATTTCCTCGTATACACAATATGCGCAGACGGAGGCGTTGAGAACCAGCACAGGCTCTGAGGAAATTGTCTCAATAGATCATCCCGCATTTCTCCAGTTCTGACTCCATTTCCAGGCCGAGCCAGTGTAGCTGTTCCTCCCCTCTGCTCGATTCCCTCGTATGCACAATGTGTGCAGACAGAGGCACCGAGAGCCAGCACAAACTCTGGGAAATTGTCTCACTGGGTTACTCCACATTTCTCCAGTTCTGGCTCCATTTCCCGGCCGAGCCAGGGTAGCTAATTCCTCCATTCTGCTCGATGCTTTTGCGTGCAGTTTACAGTCAAAAGTAAGTTGGGGTGCGGGAAGATTACACCGTGGACTCATTTTTGATGGTACCATTCTTTTACGTCTATTTTGACGTACGAATATTATTAAAATCCGTCTTATTTGAGTATCCGAATTCCAACGACGTTCTTTTAAAGCATTTTAATAGACTAATATCAGGAAAGTCACCTGGTGACAAACATAAACGTGCAGGTATGCAGTATCCAGGGTTTATGCACTAGGCGAGCTGTTAGTAGTACCCCATTAGAAAGTTTTCATAAGCTCGCGTAGGAGCAAAATGTTATTATTTTAGCATTAGCATTAGTAGAGGCATACGATGTAAGAAAGCAAGCTTATGCAGAATCAACCAAAAAAAAAAAAAAAACCTCCCATTTCCCCCCTCCATTCGTTCTAAATGCCTGTCCAGCTCAGCCTTAACTTTATTTAGGCTATCAACTTCCACAACAAAAGATGGAAGCCTGTTCCACCAATCAACCACCAGCTGGCTAAAGACAAATTTCCGCACATCCATTCTACAACTGTATTTCCTCAATTTGAATCTATGCCCCCTCAGGCTCTTAATCTGAGCAAGAGAAAGAATCCCATCAGCATTCAGCATGCCCAACCCATTCAAGGCCTTATACACCTCAATCAGATCACCTCGCAGGTGCCTACTCTCCAGGTGCTGCAATTTGCAGTTTTTAACCTTGCTTGGGTTCAGAAAAGGGAGAAGCACAATAGATGCCATTTTCTCACTACAACAAATTTTGGAGAAAAGAAGAGAATCAATCTATCAACATTTCTGCTCTTTATTGATTGTGAAAAAGCATATGACAATGTAAACCGGGAAACACTTTGGCAGATTCTACATGAAGAAAATATCCCAACCCAACTCCGGAAAGCGATCCAAAGCCTATATAAAAACTCAAATGTCTGTATAAAATATTCGAATGGCCAACTATCAGACCCAATTAACACCAATAAAGGAGTGAAACAAGGATGTGGACTATCACCAAATTTATTTAATATCAACATCATTAAACTTCTTAAAGAATGGAAACAAACAATTAACAACGGAATACAGTTGAACAACAGGAATAAAATCCAAACTATATTATATGCTGATGATCAAGTTGTAATTGCAAAATCCGAAAATGAACTACAGATAGCAGCAAATGAACTTAATAAAATAGGTAAAAAGTACGAGATGAAAATCTCCACCTCAAAAACAAAATCAATGGGATTATGTGGAAAAAACATACAAAGAGTCAAAATTGATATTGATGATAAAATAATAGAACAAATATCTGACTTCACCTATTTGGGAAATTTAATACCAAATGAAGGGAAAGACATCCACATTAAACTAGAAAAATATAATAAATTGAATGGAACGATTAAACACCACTTCGGAAAACAAATGACAACTGAAACAAAATTACGACTGCACAACATCACTTCAAGACGAGCCCTCTTCTACAGCTGTGAGACTTGGGTCATAAATAAGAAAGATACACAAAAACTAGAAGCAGCACAAATTAGATTTTTAAGACCATTATTAGGCTTTACAAGACTAGACCACCAAAGAAATTTAGATATCCGCGAGAAATTAAAAGTAGATAACATAGTAAATTACATAAAACGGTATCAGTAAAAATGGATCAGCCATATAGAAAGAATGAACCCAGACCGGATCCCAAAATTAGTCTTTAACTACAAACCTACAGGCAAGAGAGATGTTGGTCGACCAAGACAACGATGGCGAGATCAAGACCACCTCCAAAAGCTACAACGGCACAGGTCTTAAAACACCTAAGCTGGAACAAGTTCATGATGATGATAATGAAACCTTGCTTGGTAAGAGCACTTCTTTGTTCCCCTCACCAATCTTATTTCCCTTCTTTGTACGCGTTCTAGAAACTCTACATCCTTCCTAAAACGAGGCCAGACATGTACTCAGTACTATAGGTGTGGCCTGACCATTGCCTTCTACAACGGGATAATCACCTCCCTGTCTCTGCTAGCAAAATTCCTATATATCATTGACAAGACTCCATGACCTGCCTTGGCAGCCCATCTGCACTGTCAGAAAATTTCATATTTGACTGCACAATTACCCCCAGATCTTTTTCACTTTCCTTAGTGTAGTACCACACAGTTGGTACGTTTCTCTTGGGTTATTGATACCTATATGCAGGACTTTGCGTTTGTCAATGTTAAACTTCAGTTGCCACTTTTCAGCCCATTTGCCCAACTTATCTAGATCCAGTTGGAGTAACATACTGTCTTTACTGTTGTTAACAACCCTGCCAACCTTTGTATCATCTGCAAACTTGGACATTAATCCTGATATACCTTCATCAATATCATTGATGAATACACAAAACAACAATGGGCCCAGCACCGAACCCTGGGGAACTCCATAAATGAAATTTTTTTCACGAAGAGCAGTGTCCATTGATTACCACTTTCTGTCATCTCCCACTCAACCATCCCTTTATCCATTGTAGCAACTTACCCTTAATGCCATCCTCTCCAATTTTAATAAAGCTCTTCCCTAAAATTTTTAAACTCACATCTTCCTTTTTTTCATTCGCATTTTTACTTATACTAGGTAATTTCACCTAAGTTTATCGCACCTTAGATGTTGGTGCCCGAGGCATTTCGCGTTGTGGGTAGCATCGGCCCTGGTAGTATCATAGAGAAAATCAGTTCCTTCTATCAGAAACTTTCTATCATTCTAACACTTTACCTGATTCAGAGCCAGCATTACAGTTCAGAGACTTGGATGCAAATCCTGTGAATGCCAAAACCTGTCTGGATTTAGAATGATGGGGTGGGTGCAAGAATTAACGTTACGGTTCCCTGGTAATCAATGGCGCCAACAGCATGGGGCAAGGGCGCCACCTTGTCCCATGCTGCCCTTTGTATTTCGAAGTAATACACAAATTTTAATATTTTAATTAATTTATTGAGACATAAGATATTGCATATACAGTATTCGAAAATTTTGTGAAGAAAAGGCACCACCTTGCAAAATATCCTGCCGGCGCCCATGCTGGGACTGAGGACCTCGCTTTGTTTTGATTTCTCTTTTTTTTTAATCAGAAGCCCGAGTGCATTACAGTGCTATCCATCTAACAACAGACCATGCCCTGGTCAATTACATTTAATGCTGAGATGCAGGCCTGCCAGTTCGAAGTTTGACGATACCATTCTGAGTTTGTATCAGATACTTTGAAGCCTAATAGAAAACACAATAATCACTTTGGGGAATTCTCCCTTCAGTATATATACCAACCCATTTAGCAGTGCCCTCTGATAGTTTCGTTTTGATGTATGCGAACTGTAGTTTTGGTGTCCTAGCAAATATCATCTGAGTGTACTGCACACTGTCAACACGTGCTAACCGTCGTAGACCACATAGTGTTTACGATTACCGTCTTTCCACATCGTGGGAAAAAGGCTACACGTACTGTCAAAGATAAGAGGAATATTTGTAGGCTATTCTTCACACCCTGGACAAGTTAGTTGGTCTCGGTCTAGGACAGTTGTATATTTCTCCCGGAACCTTAGATTTTTCCTCCAGGGGGAAACAAGCGAACCCAGCAAAGAACAAATTCTATTACAGCTACACTGTAGCAATGGCTAGGGATATCTCAATATCAAAATGTCTGTTTGTTTGTCAATACATGCTTTGAGCACAAATCGGCTACCTTTTCAAAATCTCTATCCGAATGGGAGTGGAAAGCGAAAGAAGTCCTGAATATTTTTTATGTGAAATACACACTTTTGATTATTTTCTAACAAAAAAATTAGTTTGTTAAATTAATGATAAGTTTGTTAAATTAAAAAAATTAGTTTAAAAATAACCGGACGAATTTTGTAATAACTGTTTACCTGTATAGATTTCTAATTTTCTGTTTAGGACAACTACTCTGTGTTTAGGACTTATCAATGCAACAGTTTAAACAGGGGTGGGCAAATTATTATTATTATTATTATTAGCCATATCTTGCAAGGAAGCTTGAAGCTTATGCACCAGGCAAAAAAAAAAAAAAAAATTCCCCGCATTACCCTGAGAGAGAGAGAGAGAGAGAAGTAGAAGGGAATCACCAAGAAAGCAAGAAAGAGAATAATGATCAGAGGCGGATTTAACGGCGGGCGCACTGGAGGCGGGCCCTGGGCCCCGACTTCTGAAGGGCCCACGCAAAACCCCAACAAATTAGTTGAACATATTAGTTCAAAACTTTGTGATTATTATTATGCTATTATTAATTATATTATACATATATTATATTCAAATTTTATTGGAAATAAAACATTAATAGTACATAATATTTTTTATTTATTTAAAAAAATGGTTAACATTTTTTTTTTATTTTCCCTGTCTCTCTCTTTTTTTTTAAGGGACCCAATATTTTCTTCGGCGCTCGGGGCCTCAACCGACCTTAATCCGCTCCTGATAATGATGATATCCAGCTTAGGACCCTGGGTTTGCCAAGGCCATATTCACCAGATTTGAGCCCCTGCGGTAATAATGGACCTTAGGACCCTGGGTTTGCCAAGGCCATATTCACCAGATTTGAGCCCCTGCGGTAATAATGGTAGATCGCTCTGCATTGAAATAATCACAGAGTAGTAAGATATCTTACTTTTTTTTTCCTCGACTTTTTCCCATTTTTATATATGAGGTCAGCGTTTTTAGTGTTTTGGCATGAAATGTTTACGGCCGGATGCCCTTCCTGACGCCAACCCTCACCCTTTATCCACTCTGGGGATATGCGGTGGTCATTTCCTGACCTTCCGCATCCTCCGTATTTGGTGGTCATGGGCCCGATCCCCCGCTCTAATTAAGAAGCGCGTGCTGTGCACTGCTGCTCCTGCCCACCTGGCTTACACGGAGGCGTCAGTAAGATATCTTACTACTTTGTGGAAATAATTCTAGAAACCTTATTAATTACTTCCCTCATTTCATACCTCTACCTATGGAGTAGTTGCCACATCTTCAAAAATTCTGGCCGGAGATGACTGGGGCGGGGAAAGGCGTGGTAAAGCAAGCAATCCTGAAATCTTTACATTTAAAGTGCGCTTTTTTTTAGATTACATTGTAGCGAAAAAATTCGTTTGTTAACCGTAGAATGGTAGCGTGCTTAAATATGATTCACATGGATCTTAGAAACCGCCTTCACATCTTTCCTTTATGTGACTTTACCCATTTCCCCCAATTTCTTCCATGATTAGTCAGTCAGTCATGTGACAGGCGGCAAGGGGTTCAATGCCCATTCATTTGTTAATAAAAAAGGAAAGCGTAGAGAATAAATTTTGCGTTCACTACTTGGGCGTGATGTTAGAGGATATGTCGCTCACTGGCTGTGAAATCTGATAATCGATCAGAAAAATTTGGCTTTTAAAATTAGTTTCTTTAGAATTCAAGAAATTATGTGATTGTTGAAATATATATCAGGAACTCGTTTTCCGATTTTAAAACAGCGGGATGGGGAGATAAACACCATGCCCAAGCTAAGCTTCCCCCCTCCTTGCCGACACAAAACAATCAGAAAGAAAACTCCTTCATAATAATCATCCAATCACAGAACTCGATGTACAATCACTCCATTCTACGACCACCACGCCCACTGCGCAGAGACAAGTGGTATCCAAATAATGGATTTAGCCTGTGATTCATCTCATCATGTGTATCTTACTACTCTGTGCCCAGTGGTATTCAAAATTCGGCTGACTTGATTAATATTTCCTTACGGGTAACCAGAATTTCAAAATTTTAATCCTCCTCCACATTTTGAGTTGTACCACTATTGCACCAACAAACACTAAAATTTTGAAATTTGAGTCTTCTAATACCCGGCCTCCATAGCCAAATGGTCAGGAGCGAGAGTGTAGTAGCACACGCTCTTTGAGTAGACTTGGGGTTCAAGACCATGACCGCTAAATACGGTCGATCTGTCAACCCGCACTGGACCAGCATGGCAGATTATGGTCCATTTCCTTCAGCATGAATTAGCATTAGCATTAGTAGAGGCATTTGATGCAAGAAAGCAAGCTTATGCAGCATCAGCCAAAAAAAAAAAAAAAAACCCACTCCCACTTCACCCCTCTGTTCGTTCAAAATACTTGTCCAGCTGAGCCTTAAACTTATTTAGGCTATCAACTTCCACGACAAGGGATGGAAGTCTGTTCCACCAACCAACCACTCGCTGGCTAAAGGCAAATTTCCGCACGTCTATCCTACATCTGTCTTTCCTCAATTTGAATTTATTCCCTCTCAGGTGATTATTCTGAGCGAGAGGAAGAATCCCATCAGCATTGAGCATGCTCAAACCATTCAATGCTTTATACACCTCTATCAGATCACCTCGCTGGTGCCTAGTCTCCAGACACTGTAATTTGCAAATCTTAAGCCTTTCTTCGTAAGAGCACCCCTTTGTTCCATTCACTAATCTTGTTGCCCTTCTCTGTACTCGTTCCAGCAGCTCTACATCCTTCTTGAAATGAGGCCTCCAGGCCTGTATACAGTACTCTAGGTGTGGCCTGACCATTGCCTTAATTGTTGAGGAGGCTTCAATCCTGTAGTGGGTTGATAATGGTTGCAGTTTTAAAGATCGAAGGTAATTAGGATGAAGAACAAAAAAAAAAAAAAAAAAAACCATTAAACAAGAGCTTTATTTATATTCATAAAGTGAGGAACATTTTCCCACAGGGCTCACATCTGGTGAGTATGGGCTGGAACACCCAGGGTCCTGAACTGGATATCATAATTTTTCTCTTTCTTGATGATTCCCTTCTACTTCTGACTCTTGTTTTCTCTCAGGGTAACTAAATTTTTTTTGGGCCGGTGCAACATAAGCCTCAGGCTTCCTTGCCACCATATGGCTATTAATAATAATAATAATAATGTATGAGCTACATTTTAATCTTTGAGAACATAATTGTGGTAAAGCATAAATAAGAACAAGAAGTTAGTACGAAATTATTGATGTACAAAGAAGCAAAATTTTGTAAGCATTTAGTCATTCTTAGAAAAATTTAATCCTTCCGTAAATCAACTTTTAGACTGTTATAAAAACCGGCATGGCATTTGGGAATTGTGTTATTGTTGAAGTCACTGTGCTTCCGCAGAGTAGTAAGATAGTACAGTACTCTGTGTGTGCTCCTTTTCGAAATCGGAATGGAATTCTTGTAGGTTTTTTCAATTCGAAATCTACAAATGAACAAAGGTTTTCTTGTTTTACTAGCTTTAGCACTGATTTATAATCGTTCTGTTTGTTTGATGTCCTATAAAAGAAAGAGTCTAAATGCTGCTTTCTACTGTAAAGATAACAATATCGTTAAAGTTGAACTTCACTTCGTCAGTATTTCATAGAAGTTCGTCGGACCAAATCTTTCAGTTTGTAAAAATTGTAATGACTCACCTCTGTCACTTTGAAAGGGTTTCCTGTCTTTCTGACAGTTCTAGGTAATGCAACATATTGTAATGGGACGAATACAGGACCATACTTTAGCGATCTTTTAATATTTTTCTAATGAGTGCGCACAGTCACCCTTGAAAAATGAGGGTGATCGAAAGTTCGCCACAGCATACAAATAGGTTGTTATAATAAAATTTGAGTACAATAGTGGCTCAACTAAAATAATATCAACTGATATAAGCAAGAAGGTTGCATTATATTCAGTGTTGAATCCAGAGTGTCTTGGGGGGGTATTTAAACTTGGGGGTGCATGTAGTATATGTGCATATCTTCTATTATTATTTCATATTTACAGCATATGTATATGTTACAAACAAATTGTATATTTATGAATGTTATAATAAGAGAATATGAGAAAACAAAGCAAAATATTAACATCTCACTACTAACAGTCAGTTCACAAAAACCACAATACTGACAATAATCACAGTTTAATAATATAAAAATCATCAACTTTGAAACAAAATTTGAAAAAAAAAATCATACAAATTATAATCAAACATGCAAGTATTATAATAATTTTATTCTTCTTTGCTTTTTATTTGCATATGTATCAATCACTTCATTTATTAATTTTTCTGATACTCATTAGGGCCTTATAAGCATATCATCTTGCAAATTACAGTACATACATGTATATAATAAAAAGATTATAAAATGTATTGTTTATAGGCTGCAACCAAACCCGCTTTGTTTGTGGTATACAAAGGAAGAATTAGCCACAAGTAAACTCTTGCTGTAAAAAAAAAAACAAATAAAGGGAATCTCCCAACGATTGAAATAGTGGCTGCAGTACACTCCTCTCTCTCTCTCTGCTCAAACATCGTTTAATGCTTTCCCTGAAAACCGGGGGACACTTTCTAATTACAATAGACCAATTCAGTGAAGCTATTTGTGGCCTGCGATCCATTCGGTCTTGTTTGCAATATACAAACAAAGAATTAGTAGCAAGTAGACCATTTGTGTGAAACATTAGTAGAGGCATTTGATGCAAGAAAGCAAGCATATGCAGCATCAGCCAAAAAAAAAAAAAAAAACCACTTCCACTTCACCCCTTTGTTTGTTCAAAATACATGTCCAGCTGAGCCTTAAACTTATTTAGGCTATCAACTTCCATGACAAGGGATGGAAGTCTGTTCCACCAACCAACCACCCACCCGCTGGCTAAAGGCAAATTTCCGCACGCCTATCCTACATCTCTCTTTCCTCAATTTGAATTTATGCCCTCTCAGGTGATTATTCTGAGCGAGAGGAAGAATCCCATCAGCATTGAGCATGCTCAAACCATTCAATGCTTTATACACCTCTATCAGATCACCTCGCCGGTGCCTAGTCTCCAGACACTGTAATTTGCAAAACTTAAGCCTTTCTTCGTAAGAGCACCCCTTTGTTCCATTCACTAATCTTGTTGCCCTTCTCTGTACTCGTTCCAGCAGCTCTACATCCTTCTTGAAATGAGGCCTCCAGACCTGTATACAGTACTCTAGGTGTGGCCTGACCATTGCCTTATACAAGGGAATAATCACCTCCTTATCCCTGCTAGAAAAATTCCTATATATCATTGACAATACACCATGAGCTACTCTTGCGACCCGTCTGCACTGCTCAGAGAACTTCATATCTGCCTGCACAACCACCCCCAGGTCCCTTTCATTCTCTACCACTGTCAGTGTAGTACCACAGAGTTGATATGTTGCTCTGGGGTTGCTGTTTCCCATGTGTAGTACTTTACATTTGTCAATGTTAAACTTCATTTGCCACCTCTCAGCCCATCTGCTCAACCCTTCTAGATCCTGTTGCAGCAGCATAGCATCAGTAGTGTCCTTAACAACCATGCCAACTTTTGTATCGTCTGCAAACTTGGACATTAAGCTTGATATACCATCATCAATATTATTTATAAATACAGAAAACAATAATGGACCCAACACTGAACCCTGAGGGATTCCACTGATAACATTAGTCCATGAAGAGCAGTGTCCATTGATTACCACTCTCTGTCTTCTCCCTCTCAACCACCCCTTTATCTATAGCATCAATTTGCCTCAATGCCACACTGCTCCAATTTGTGCAGCAGTCTTCCATGTGCAACAGTATCAAAAGCCTTTCTAAGATCCAAGTATATAATATCAAAGTTATTCCCTGCATCCAGTTCCTTTGTGACTGCATCATAGTATCCAATCAAATTGGTCAGGCAAGACTTCCCCTTAACAAAACCATGCTGTGTCTGAGCTATAACTGAAGTCTTGTCTAGATGATCCTGCAGTGCTTCTTTAACCAGTGCCTCCATTAATTTTCCTGGAACAGAAGTTAAGCTCACAGGTCTATAATTACTTGTGTCAGCCTTTGATCCTCCTTTGTGAATTGGGGTCACATTTGCACATTTCCAGTCTATGGGTACCTCCCCTGAGTCCAAGGAAGCTCTCATAATTGTGGCTAAGGGTTTGCTTACTTCCTTTGCTGCCTCCTTTAATATAACTGGATAGATCCCATCCACCCCGGGTGCCTTTCTTGTGTTTATCTTCAACAATTTCTCCTCCACTTTACTCCCAGTTATTTCAAGATTCTGTAGCTTACTGCTAGAGTTGAATACACCTCTGGCATTCCCCTCACTGAATAACTCCTCGTGTGAATGTCGATGCAAAATATTCATTTAGTTTGTTAGCTACCTGAGCAGGATCATCAACAGTTGACCCATCAATATCAAGTGGACCAATCTGATTCATCCCCTTCCTTCTAGAGTTTACATAAGTAAAGAACTCTTTGCTGTTTTTCTTTGCATCCCTTGCCAAGGATTTCTCGTAATCTGCCTTCGCCTGCCTAACCTCCTTTGTAACTTGGTTGCATATCAACTTGTATCTATCATAGGCTTCTGTGTCAGACTTCTGTGTGTGTGATCTTGTATCAACTTCTGTAATGTGACCGTTTTGATAATTCTTATACAACTCCTATAAATGCCCTTTTATATCTGTTTGAAGTTTCTTGCTGTTTCCTCATTATCCTTTTGTACACCATCATACCAAATTTTGGCCCACTTCATCACAAAATTCACGAGTTGCCATGTTTTCTATGTGTTATGTTAATTTTGTTGAGTAGTGTAGACTTTTATTGCGGAGATCTTGAGTTTATTATCTTGGCCATAGGAGGCTGATGACATTTTGCATGTGCCCGGTTCTTACCTTTTTTTAATTGTATAATCACCCTTATTATTTTTTATGATAATGGAAAATGATGTTTACTATGTTTCATGTATTTTATTGGCATATTTATTGTTTTTCATATGATCTCTATTTTCTATAGAACTTTAGGCTTACCATCTGTGTTTTTGCCAAATGCAGTACTTTTCAGAAGCATATATCCCACAACCAACACAGAGGACTAACATACTACTCTGTGACTGCATGATTAGCAAGGGATTATTGTATTCAGTGGTGGCATAATCCAGAGGATTAGAGAGCTTAACTCTGGGTGAGGATTACAGAGCCCCCTTTGGGAGTAGTGTTGCCAGATAACCTCCTCAGAGAAATCAGACAGCTATTGGTTTTACATATCTGTAACTTCCAGTTTTGCATAAATTACTTCAAAAGTAGGACTGCCAGACAGGTTCCATAAAAATACCAAACACACACAAAAGTTTTTTGCCTAAAAAAATCTCATCTCATTGGAAGGAGACAGATAGTAAAAAATACTAAACTAAAATATGGAACTAAACTGAAAGTTTATTCAAAATAATAATCTACAACTTATATAAGTTGTAGTTTATATATATCATCATCTTCACCTATTGTTGATCCACTTCAGGATGAAGGCTTCCTCAACAAGTTTCCAGCAACTGCAGTTTTGTGCTTTCTATTGCCATTGTACACTGGCATGTTTCACAATTTCATTAATCCACCTCATCTTTGGTCATTTTCTTGGGGGTTTAGAGTCAAGCAGTATCCATTCCAAAATTCGTTTGGTCCATCTATCATCAGTTCTTGTTATGTGACCTGCCCATTTCCATTTTAAGTGCTTTGTTCTTTCAGTGATGTCACAGACCTTGATTTGTTGACAAATCCATGCATGTTTTTTGGTCTTAGAGAAAACCTTTTTCACATCCCAGCAATTGAGAGAGAGATGTATTAAAAAAAAAGTTTTGTTGTACAACTTCAATGCACAAACTGTTATTTGCATTTACCATGGATATTGAAATTTATTGAAAACAGTTGAAACTATTGTTCTGGCTGTGTGATAATAATAAAGATTTAAAGAATACAATTCTGCCTAAAGTAACAAGTTACGAAGTTTATTAAAACTTGAGAAATTAGCTATAATAAAAACTGAATGTAACTAAAAATCTCATAAAATTATAATACTCATAAAACTTATTTAATTACAAAATACCAGATATTTATGTCTGGTATTTCTTAATTTGTTTACATCAGTAAGAAGTATGGGCTTGGCAAACCCAGGTTCCTGAGCTGGATATCATCATTCTTCTCTTTCTTGGTGATTCCCTTCTACTTCTGTCTCTCTCTCTTTCTGCCTTTCTCTCTCTCTCTCTCTCAGGGTAACACGGATTTTTTTTTTCTTTTGGCTGGTGCGACATAAGCCTCAGGCTTCCTTGCACCATATGGCTAATAATAATAATAATAATAATAATACTGGTTTGTCTGGCAACTCTGTTTGGGAGCAAATTACATTTAAGAAATTTTAAGCTACTTCAAGTTCTAGAATTTTAGCAATCCTAACTACAGTAAAAGTTTAATAATTCAGCACTTGATTTATCCAGGAAGTACAATAAACTGGTGGCTGTGTGTGTATTAAGTGCCAAAGTGATTAAGGCCATGAAACATCACTATATTGTATCTGTGATCAGTGCTGTTCCCAGGACTTTTTTGGGAGGGCCGTGAAAGCAGTGTTCTAGGGAATCATTAAACTTTAATCATCATGTAGCAGTAAAAAAGAAGCACATTTTGATCGTGGAAGAGGCTATAGCCTTTACTTGGAACTGTTCATCTGTAATCAGTCTGCCTGTTTGCGAGATGAAAATCTAGAGTTTCTGGGAGGAAAAACCATACACTCTTTCTGAGACTCATTAACTCATCCATGTTGTGAAAAAATCCCAAGAAAATTCTTCACTTTATTCTCATGATTTCAACTTGGACCTTTTCTACCTGATGTGGGGTGGACAGTGATTATATCCGCTGTACTATCCATGAATTTATAATTCCAGCATGACCACCAGTTCATCGGAGTTTACAGTAAATTGTGAAAACAATTGGTATTTCTATTTAGCAGTCACGGGCTTGAACCACGATCCACTCAAAGAGCATGTGCTTTAGCACTCTTGCTTGTGACCACTTGGTTACATCAGCCAGCTTGCTACGTGGTGGTTTTTTTTTTTTTTTTGTTCTCATTAATGTTTGGAAATTTCACTGCATAATAATAAAAATCCTAAGTGTTTGGCCGTCACGGGTAGCACAGTAGTTTTAATTACCATCCTACACTGTGTGATGGTGCCTCCATAGCCAGGTGGGCAGGAGCAACAGTGCGTAGCACACGCTTCTTGATTAGACTGGGGTTCGAGCCCGTGACCATCAAATACAGAGAATGCGGAAAGATCGGGGAATGACCACCGCATATCCCCATAGCAATCTGGCCTTAGTTGCTAATGCTCATAAAAAAAAAAAAAACCCTACCAAACACTAGGTGAAAACGGCCTGAGTTGGAATCCTGTCAATAATATGAGGAATTTTTATGAGCTTTTACAACCTGGCTGAGTTAGTTGGTATTGGCAAGGTTGCATGGTTTTCTATTCCAGAAACTTAGGGGGGGGGGGGTTGTCTACCAAACAGCAATTACAGGCACAAAATACTGATGTTTCATATTCTTAGTTGCTGTAGCACTTAACACACATACACTCACATGCACTTTAGTTCAAACTTTGAACTGAACACAGTAACATGTAATGCATAGTTATTTTAGAAGTAAGGCATGTTTGTATGCTGCAGTTAATTCATTCCATGGGATGAAGTTTATAAGATTGTCTGTTGCTATTTGTGTGCAAAATCAGTGACTCACTGATATTATCAATGGCAAGTAATCTCTTTCTCATTCCCCAGATCTCCACAACTAATAAATACGGAGTACAGTATTAACTTTGTGATCATCGAAAGGTGTGACCAAGTTAACGACTTGGGGATTATCTTCTCCAGCAGTGCTAAATTTGATGCCCATGTTCTTAAAATCACCAGCAAAGCATTCAATCAAACGGAATGCTTACAAGTTCAAAAACTACAGTGTTGTCATCCTTTATAAAACTATAGTTCTCCCAATCTTGGAATTCAGCTCGCCCATCTGGAATCCTCACACGAAAACTCTAATTAACAAAATTGAAGGAGTCCAAAAAAATTTTGTCCGTTACCTTACGTTCCGTAATCCTCTATTTTATCATACAGTGTACTATGAATCGCTGTGTGATTACTTTAATTTGAGTCCTCCGTGCACTAGAAGAGTTATTGCTGACATCACCCTTCTAGCCAAAGTAATCACTGGAACTTATGAAGCATCTGATATCCTTAGTAAAATAAACTTCAATGCTCCTTGTAGACAAGTTAGGAACCTTACACTGTTTTGCCTTGACTCTGCCACCACGGACTTTATGAAGTTCAGTCCACTGAACAGAATCAGCAAATGACTCTCTCATTGACAACTCACAATCACTGATGAACTCCATCCACAAGTTTGCCTCTTCTCTTAAACTGCAAAGTGACTAGTTCTGATCTAATTATTGTAGTTTATTATTATTATGTGTTTTATTATTTTTCTATTCTCTAACTGATTAATAATTACTTGTTTTACCGGTAACTTAACTTAATGCAATCCTCTTTTGTATATGTGATTTTAATGTTTGAATCTATATCAATGTTTATCTTCCTGTTGGATCTCTTATTATTGTTATTATGTTTATTGTTCTGATCTTAGATACACTGTTAATGGTTACCTGTTGTGTACGTTGTTATTAATAAAATAAAATAAAAAAATTGAGAGGAGTTTCTCAGTCTTACATGAGGCATTAAGTTGACATGCATTTCAAAGCTTTGAAGACCACACTGATACGGCAGCCTCTAACCATCTGTATTTGATCAGAAAAAAGGATTATATGGAAAAAACTATTATGATCAGGAAAAAAATATTATATTATATATATACAGGTGACCCCTGCTTAACGCTGATAATGCGTTCTGGAAAAACAGAGTGCTAAGTGAATCCACGCTAAGCGAGTGCCGCATTCCCATAAGGTAACATATGTATTTGTGAGTTGCGGTCGGTGCCATAGGATATTTCCTAATCAATAATAAATGGTAGTGAAAAGATGCACAAATGTCGGTCAAAATATTTAATATTCAAATATTTGTACATAATAAAATATTCTGCATTACATACGTATATAATCATGTGGTAACTACTTACGTATCAAAATTAAACTTTCAATTAAAATCATGAATTTAATTGATCTAAATTGATTTAATTTAATTGATGAATTTAATTATGAAAAATGTGTCGATTTTGGGTTGAACTTTGGCCCTCTTCCAAATAAACTAAAAGGGGTATTAATTTTAAATCTCCCGCAGTTTAATTACCACCCAACAATAAAATCGACCAATCCTTCGCCGCTTTGAAACCTGGCATGTTTTTTTCTTCTTTCAATATGAAACTTCTTTTAGGCATTCGTTTCCACAAAAGTCTTGCTTCATCTATGTTATAAACTTGTTGAGAAGTATAACACACAATACCCCTCTTCAATAATTTTAACAAGTTCTTTTTTGAGAAAGTTTCGGCTCCTCGATCTGCACTTGTGGCTTCTCCCTGGATTTTAAATCTATTCAACTAGCCCTTACTAGTTTTAAATGGTTCCAATTTTTTTTTTTTAGGTGAGTTTTCTTCATATCATCATATAGGCTAATCTCTCTCTCTTTTTTATTATTTATAATATTTAACTTAACTGAATTCTGCATTGGATATTAATAAAATTAGTTAGTCTTTCCATTTCAATCCTAATAGCCGGCCTAGTCCTAGTTGCTTGCAGTGGAACAGCTATCTTTCCCACTGCTAAAATTAATTCTTTATTTTCATAATTGTTCTTACATTTAAACTTGCAAGTCCTAAATTATGGCACACATCCGCTTGTCTTTGACCGGATCGATTCACTTCAAAACGTCTAATTTAATTTTCAAATTCAGTAGTAAATTTTTCTTACATTTATAGTCTTCGTACTGCGTCCAGATGTTGTTGCTCTTTCATTCTTATCGGCCATTATTAACTCTTCGAAAATGTAACTGCGTTGGTTGCATTAATTATGATACAATGTTCAAGTAAACTGTCCGTTACGCACAATGTCTAATACTGTACTGAGTGATGACTAGACATCGGATAAATGCACATAATGCAAATATTACAAAGCAATATACTCGATCATTTTTTAAAATGTTGATCTCAGAACTACGTAGCAAGTCACTGTACTGCAATTAAATTAGGGCACGAGAGAGTTTCACTATTTCACTGAGTGTGGGAATATTTCTCAAGTTGGCATGGGAAACGTTTTAACCATATTTTTATATTCATTTTCAAGCTATCGACTCCATTAAATGAAACGATTTCGTTAAATATGCCAAAAATGCAATCTGTAAAAGAGTACATATAGTGATCTGTGACAGCGTTATAGTCAGATACGGGTTATAATATAAGAATAGCGAATTAGCTTAAAGCGAACTGCATTATAACGGGGGCCTGCTGTATAATACTCTTTTCCTGATCATGTACAGATGGTTGGAGATGGTTCATATATATATATATACAAAGGGTACTAGGAAAGTTTTGCAATATGACACAACAATGAATCACAGGAAGCTGCATGTTGAGACATGTTCATATGTGCATAGTAGCCGCCACGCCAAGTCGATGGGCTCAGTTATTCATTAGTAGTGAGAGTGTAAAGTGCTTGCGATGGCATTGTGGTCACGAAATGAGATAAGGACAGTTTTGCGGTATAATTTCGTGCGTGGTTTAACCATAGACCAGTGCTTAGAAGAAATGACTCTTGCACTAGATGATGATTGTCCACATCGTACAACGATATTCAGGTGGTATAGAGAATTCCAAAGGGGAAATTTCACTCTGGAGGATTCTGAGAGGCCGGGAAGGCCACGAACGTCAGTTACGGAGGAAAACGTTACTGCTGTGAGGAAAATGCTTGATGAAAACAGGTGGGTGATCTACCAACAGATAGAGGATACTTTGGGCCTAAATGCACCAGCAATTCGTTCGATTCTGCAAGATCATTTGCACATGAAGAAACTTTGTTCTCTCTGGGTGCCGCATCAACTGACTGAAGAGCAGATGACACGACGTGTGACTTGGTGCCGGGAGATGTTAAAAAAGTTTGATAAGGGACAATCTCGGTACGTGAACAACATCGTGACAGGTGACGAGACTTGGTTGTACTATTACGATCTGCCGACCAAGGCTCAAAACAAAGTTTGGGTCTTTGATGACGACTACACACCCGTAATTGTCAGAAAATCCCGATCTAAAGAAGAAAATGATAGCTGTATTTTTCAAATAGAGTGGAATTGTGGAATGTGTCGTTTTGGACACGCAGAAGACAGTCACAGCTAAGTGGTATACTGAACAATGCCTGCCTAAAGTCATTGGATCTATGAAGAACCTGCGGCCAAAGTCAAGAATGGACACCTGGTACCTCCATCACGATAATGCTCCAGCTCACCGCGCTAAAGTCTGCACCGAATATTTGACTACGACAGGACTGAAACTTCTCGAGCACCCTCCCTACAGACCAGACCTTGCTCCCTGCGACTTTGCACTGTTCCCGCATGTTAAAATGAAGCTAAAAGGAAGGCGGTTTTCCAGTGATGAGGACCTTCTACGGGCTTGGGACAACGAGTGTGCTTTACTCCCTAGTGAAACTTGGCAGAACTGGTTTAAAGATTGGTTTCGGAGGATGGAGAGGTGTATTGAATGTAGAGGAAATTACTTTGAAAAAATTAAATAAACAAAGCTGTAGTGCAAAACTTTCCTAGTACCCTTTGTATATATATATATATTCAGTCTTTTTTTTTTGGTAGTTGTTGGCGCATCGGCTTCTGTGGCCATAATGCACCTCCCAACGTTTTTGCAGTACTTTGATCCAACCCTGAGGCGGGATTCGAACCTGCGACCATTGGGTTGCTAGGCAGGCACTTGACCCACCCGGCTATATATATATATATATATTCGGAGTTTGGTTTGCATGTGGGATGTTTGTAAACGGGTATAGATTGGCCAGGTGTACTGGGCACTTAGACTGTTATTTTTGCATTTCTTTGGGTTTTGCAAAGTCTCTCCAAATTGTTGAGTATCAGCTTATATGTTGGTCTTGAATGATTTTAAACACAATTAGGAACAAGCAAACTTAAAATATGAATTTCTCTTATAAAAGAAAACTGCAGCATTCCCTCCTTTTAATGAAGCATACCTGAAAAATTTTTTTTTGTATTTTGGAAGTGATCCTGAAATTTATTTATTTATTATTATTATTTTTTTATATATTTGTTTCCTGATTTGATATGCTAAGATTAATTAATATCTCATTTATAATTAATTTAGCATATAGAATAAAAAATTAATCACATGGAGAAATTTAAATGCTCTGATCTTCACAGAGTTTAACAGTGAACTGTTGAATGTTGTCTTGGTTAGTTTCTTTGGAATTGGCAAAGGTGCTGCTTCAGTAAGCTACACTGATTAGACCGGGATTCGAGCCTGTCACCACCAAATACGGAGGATGCAGAAAGGTCAGGGAATGACCACTGCATATTCCTGGAGCAATATGGCCTTAAACCAAATAACAAAAAAAACACAGTAAGCTACACCAGTTATCAATCGGGGGTTCAAGTTCTGTATAAAATTTCCAAAAATTAATGTTATTGTTAATCAGTTCATTGTTAATCAGTTTAATATTGGCTCTTCCACTATGTATGACATAAAAAAAAAAAAACAGTTGAAGGTTGTTTTATTATTAATATTTTACAGTTATGTATTTTCATTTATTTTATTAGTTGGGATGGTGCACAAAGGCAACTAAGACCATGAAGCACTTGTATATTGTCTTTAACAGCATGCATTCCTTGGTCAGTTTGTCTACATACTGGGTGAAAAGGCTGTGCTTCAAGAAATTATAATAGATTAATCTTGTGTTTGTATATTTTTAAAGTAGCTTGTGTAGTGGGAAAGGTTACTGGTCAGAGGAAAAACTATAAAATCTGTACCCCTCTTGCCAGATTACTGCATGGCTCCATGTGATATTTAACAACTATACCAAACTAGTCATTGGGTCCTGTTTAGCTCCCCCACCCCCACTTGGCAATATGGTAGTTTTGTCATTGCTGCTGGCTCCTGGTTTGAAACATTGCAATACCTGATATAAATATCAAATAGTTTTGATGTTATATATATTCTAAAAAAAGCATATAACAGACAAAAATATCACATTGCCTCAAAATCAAATGGTAATTTTATTTTTTTTCTCTATTATTCTACAACCTGGAGAAATTGTAGCAATGTTTGAATATGCATGCTTAAACTCAAAGGAAAGAACTCTATTCGAGCAGGTCTACACCTGCTCGAATAGAGTTGCCACTGCAGTTTTTGGGTTATATACATTATTAGTGATTGCTAGGTCCAATATTTGGAGGACTGACTGAGATGGCACATTTTATTTTAATGTTTTAAAAGATCACAAAATGATATTAACAATATGTGATTCCGACACAACTGACTCTGAGGGTTGGGGTGCAAGAGATGCACCACACATTTAGCCAATCTCATGCGTATCAGGATTTCCAACCTTATAAAATAACTTTTATGAACATTATGAAATTATTGGAATATCATAATCATAACCCCAGGGGCTCACATCTGGTGAGTATGGGCCTAGCACACGCAGGGTCCTGAGCTGGGTATCATCTTTCTTGGTGATTCCCTTCTACTTCTGACTCTCTCTCTCTCTCTCACTCACTCAGGGTAACTCAGAAATTTTTTTTGGCTGGTGCAGTATAAGCCTCAGGCTTCCTTGCACCATATGGCTAATAATAATAATAATAATAATAATAATAGTATAAAAATAAATATAATAAATATATTCATTTTATACAGAGTGCACTTTAAAACTGCTATAACTTAGGTTCTATGTGAGATAAAAATAATCTGTAAAATGCATTGGAAAGCTAGTTTATATGCACAAAAATAATTTACTGTATTTTGTTTTTTAATTTTTTCAGATATAAGAGATGGGTTCAATAGAGAGAAAGTGAACTGACTAACAGAGTTTATGTCCATATCAGCAGTTAGAAGAAAATTTACAACACATCACACAAAGGAAATAGCACATAGCAATTCAGTTTTAAACTGGATGAAGTAGTTTAAAGAGACTGTTTCCATTAATGATAAGCTGCAAACTGGAAGGCCCAGATTAAATGAGGAAACTGTGGTATCTGTCAAGAAAGTTTCAGCAAAGCAAATAACTAAGACATATCTCTGGAACTTGGTGTTCTTTAAGCAACAGTACACAAAATTCTTTGAGTGAAATTGCACAATTGATCTTACAAGATTCAAGTACATCAAGCGTTGCTGGAAGAGGACTCCCATGCAAGATAAGCTTTCTGTCATGAGTTTAATGAAAATTGAATATAAATTGAATATGGTATCTCCTGACAATCTAATGTTTAGTAATGAAGCAATATTTCACATTAGTGGAGGTTAATTACTGAA
Organism: Mastigoproctus giganteus; assembly: GCF_048544385.1. NCBI lineage: Eukaryota > Metazoa > Arthropoda > Arachnida > Uropygi > Thelyphonidae > Mastigoproctus > Mastigoproctus giganteus. Next base: position 132,051,129 of record NC_143583.1, read on the forward strand.
TTTGGGGGATGGGGATAAGAAACCACAAGAAGTCTGGGAACATCAAAGGGATTCCCCTAAAGTGAGTGATGTGTTTGGTGTGCTCTGGGAAAAACATGCATAATTTGGTCCTTTCTTTTTTCGAAGAAACAGTGGTTAATGGTGATAGTTATCTTGCAGTGTTACAGCATTTTTTTTTTATTCCCGAATTAAGATAATTAAGAATTGAGGCTAATATGGTTTTTCAGCAAGATGTAGCACTTTGCCACTCCACTTGGATTGTTTGACAATTTTTAAATAAAGTCTTCTCAAACAGATGCAGAGGTGGGCCAATTGGTTGGCCAGCTTACTCAACTGATTTGACCCCATTGGACTTTTTTCTGTGGGGACATGTTAAACATGTAGTTTACTCCTCAAAGCCTTGCTCTTTAAACAAGTTTCATACCATACCAGAATCACAATTGCTTTTAATGTCATAATTGAAACAAAACTGGAGAAAGTGTTTATGGAATTGCAAAATCGTATGCTGCATGTTGTGCCAATAATGATGGAGGTTACGTTGAATCTTAACAATCTTATGATTGCATACCCTAAAAACTAAAATAAATCACTTCTCCAATGCATTTTACAGATTGTTTTTAACTTGTGTAGAACCTCAGTTATTGCAGTGGGGTGGTCAAAATGTAAAATAACATGAAAAAATTGTGCATCTTATGCAATTTCTAAAATTAAATTTTTTATGTGCATAGGAAGAAGAAGAATGAATATCCAGCAAATTATGGGTCATTCAGTAATCAAATTTCTGACCAGAGGGCAGGAATGCTGAAGAAATCTACGGAAGAATGACTAGAGTATTTGGGGAGGTATTACTGGTTGTGCTACTATCGCAAGATGGTTGGCAGCATTTAAAAGAGGGCAGGAGTCGGTTGAGGATGAACTAAAGTCTGGTCAGCCATCTGAAGCAATCAATTCTGAAACAACTGCCATTGTTGAAGAAAGAATTTTAGAAAACAGAAGAATTAAAGTGTCTGAACTTGAAAACTTACTGAATCTTCTCATGGAAGAAATTTAACAATACATGAGCTTTGGGAATGTTCAAAGTTTGTGCAAGATGGGTTCCTAGAAATCATTCCATTCATGACAAATGTAAGAGAGTAGAGTTGTCAAAAGAGAATTTAAAATTAATTCATGCTATGCTAATCTAGATAGATTTTTATCCCATTTGGTGATGAAACCTGGCCTTATTTTTATGATCCTGAATCCAAATTAAAAAAGCGTTTAGTGGAAGTACAAGGGATCTCCAACCCCAAAGACGTTTCAAACCCAACCACTAGCTGGAAAAGTGTTGGGCTCAGTTTACATGCCTTTCCGGTGGCTTCCAAAAATGTTGAGTAACAGTCAACATAGAGGCAGGAATGAGCATTGGTAGGTCTCTTTTGGAGCTTGCCATTCCATATGAAGAGTTGTTTGCCCAAATTGTTACTGCTTATGAAAGCTGGGTTCGCTACTTTGATCCAGAATCTAAAGTTGATACCATGCAGTGGAAACATGCTTGATCACCCAACCCCAGAAAAAAAATTCCAAGTGCAAGCCTCAGCTGGAAAGATTCTGTTGATAGTCTTTGTTCAGAAGTAATGCTCATTGATTTCATTGAAAAGGGTAAAACTGTGATGGAGAGGTACTACGTAGATCTATTAACCAAATTATGAGAAAATAAGCGGCAGTGATGAGGAGTGTTGTTGCTACATGACAATGCCTCACCCTCATAGATGTGAACTGACAGAACAACAGTGGCCAAACTCGGGTTCAAGTCTTTGCTGCACCCACCTTATTCACCTGGTATAGGCCCATCTGACTTTTATTTGTTTGGAAAATTAAATTGAAACAGCACCTTTGTGGAATGTATTTTATGTATGGTGACTGAGTGGTTTGACAGGCAAAATACAGACTTCTACAAGGAGGAGATTTTCAAGTAGAAAAACAGAAACACAAACACAGATGGGAAAAATGCATAACTGTGGGTGGTGACTACATAGAGAAGTCTCAGCATGCTGTCTGAATTTTGTGAATCTGGGATTACAGGAACTGTTGTTGTTGTTATTTGGTTTTTAGGAGCATTAGCAACTAAGGCCATATTGCTCCGGGGATATGCAATGGTCATTCCCTGACCTTTCCGCATTATCCGTATTTGGTGGTCACGGGCTCGAACTCCAGTCCAATCAAGAAGCGTGTGCTACGCACTGCTGCTCCTGCCCACCTGGCTACGGAGGCACCCTTACAGGAACTATATTTTTGACAAACCATTTGAATGCCCCTTATACATTACCAGTTTCATACTGTGGAGAATCCTCAGCGTGAAGTAGGATTAGCACATGTTCTATCTTAGGCTTGATTTGGCATAATTTTTTTTGTTGTTCATTCATGCAAAGGTTGCCACTATAGTTCCCTTTAATTTTTTTCCTCAGTGTGCAGAATGAAGTTGCTTTGCATTCTTTCCTTATGACCACATCTGGTCATCATACAAAAATAATTAATGATTATAATCAAATAAACAATTTTTCATTTATGCAGCCATTGTCGATCCACTGCAGGATGGAGGCCTCCTCAACAAGTCACGTTGAGGGAAATGGAAAAAATTGAGGAAAAAAAAATTTAAAAACTGAATAAACAGTTCTGTTTGTTTAAATTTAAAAAATGGGTCCTTAAGTGAATCGTTTTCGAGATATTGCACATTTCTAGTTGGGATTCACCACTGACAAGGTGAACTGTACAGAATTGGGATCCACCACTGACTTGTCTGTTTAGGTTAGGTTATGTCAATGCTCTGAGACGTAGCGCGTATACCCGTACTTGTCAAAGGATAGTCAACATGGAAAGAGGTTACAGCAACGAAGAAGAGTATGCAGACATACACTTCACATATGGTAAAGCCAATGGCAATGCACTCGAGGCTGCACATTTGTACCAAGAAGCATTTCCCCGCCGAAGGCAGCTCAACAGGCACACATTCATCAGGGTACGTCAGTGCCTTAGAGAACATGGGTGCTTTGCACATGGAGCACAAGCAAGTAGGCCTGTACTCCATGGTACAGGCCTACCTGCTCGTATAACACTTGATGTTGAGGAAAGGGTGTTAGAAAGAATAGAAAAAAATCCAGGAATTTCAACAAGGAGGGTTGCTCTGCAAGAGCATGTACTGAGTCATAGCAGCGTGTGGCGAATTTTACATAGCCAATTACTTTACCCCTACCATATCCAGTGTGTACAAAGTCTTAGCAATACAGACTACCCTCACAGAGTGCTCCCATAGTCAGTGGCGGAGCTTAACAGAAAATGTGCATTATCTTGAAAATGGTCCATTTGCGGCCCAATGTTCACTGGGGCTTTTTTGCTTATTTTAGTTTGTACTTTTCACCTTTAAATTATTGACCATCATTTTTGAAACACCCTGTATATACTTATAGTTGAATTTTAAGTCAGAGATGGGAGATTGGGGTAGAATTTATGAATTATTTTAAGGGAGAATGCAAGGTATAAAAGTTTGAAAACCTCTGCCCTAAACTAAATAGATGGTTAATCATGGTTTTCTTGTTTAACTTTAGGTAAGTATTGTGTTTTTGAAAAATAAAAATAACCAGTCTCATTCAAGTATATCTTTGTTTACTTCCTTGGAAGATGTAAGGCTTTACCACAGACTCTTGATTATTCCCAGAAACATCAAAAGAAGCAAAAAAAAGAGAAACGTTAGTGTACACAAATTTGATAATTTACAAAAGATGTATGTATACATAATAGCAGAAAATCATCAGTAAGAAAGTTTTTATGCTTCTTTGAAATCATTCTATTTTTTTGAAAGTATGAACTGTATTAGCACATTAAAAACTGATCACAAAGAAATTACATAATAAAATAACAGCACCAGGAGTATGGCAACATAGCCTTATCAAGGATACATTGTGCTAACACTTAAAATACCTGGCATAGCATAGTTTATATGTTTCCATCTACTATGTACAACTGTTTTGGATGAAGTGCAAGAACATTAAGAAATCATACAGTACAAGTTACAGTACTATTCATGCTACATCTAACATGGAGATAAGCATGCAGCATCACCAATATACAGATTAAACTTTTCTTTTGAAAAGTGTACAATAAAACATGTACTATAAATGATATATACTCGTGTATATATATCAGAACTCAAGATCTGTTAGTATGAATACCTGAATATCAGGTATATTACACTAAATATTAGCATGAATTGCTGACATTCTAAGTGTAGAAAAAAAAAAAGCACTGAAATTATTATAGTTATTTAAATTTTTTTTAATGACACAAAAGGCTTGAACTTCATGTTTTAAGTTCAAATACTATCAAGAAAAATTATATGCATATTCCTCTCACTAAAGAAAAACTGCTGTAAAAATATTGGAACTTTTTAAATAATATTTACATATATTAGAGGTATACTTATAGTTTATTTATCTAATAAAATTATAATCTTCTGATACAGAAAGGGTCTTCATTTCAGAATCATATCAAATGATATGCACAGAAAAAATAATAAAAGTAGTTATAAAGCACAATGGTGTTGGCCTTGTGGCTTGAGCTGTATTAGGGATTTTCACTACAGATGTATAGAGTACAATACACTAGTTTTCCTCTATAAAACTTCACACCAAAAATAATTGGTGTAGTAAATGAAATAATGATATTCAGTGGTTATAGAGGTTTAAAATATGAGATTAAATTTTTAGATGTGAAATGTATTTCTTTTATACTGATGATGAACATAACATAAAACTATTTGACAACACAGAATTATTTTATTGGTTTCCATTTTTTTGTGATATAATGTAGAATATTTTTTTCCCATTAAGATCATTGCATTATGCAAGCAGTTTAATTCTTGCCTACTACAAAAACAAATAAAAAGACAAAGTAGCCCTGCAAACTTCTTATAACTACTTATAAAATAAAATTTTTGTTTTTAAGTTATTTATAGTTATACAATGAACATTGTATAATTAGAAATAATATGACTGAAGTAAACAATATTGTATTTGTTATTTTAAATTTATTGGCAAAATATTTCAGAAAGTCTTTGCAATAATTGCTTATTCTTATTTTACACCCAAACGGTCAGTATATTAAAACGAAGCATTTACTACAAATAATTGCATTACACTGTTAACCAAAATGTATAATGTATATAAAAGGTGTTCTAGGAATGAATATTTAGTGATTTTTAACCAGAATGTTTAAAAACTTTTGTTTCTTTACATTTAGATTACATTTAGTAATAAACTGTAATCTAAACTGAATATCAAAACTCTTTTTTCTGGATATTTCAATATACTCTGAATTTCATGTTTAAAGGTCTAAATACTCTGAAGAGGGGAGAAAAAATAGGCTATACTATAAGCATATATGGCCTTGAAATATTGCTATTGTGAGATCATGTCAATTTAGTCATGCAAATTAAGGAAGAAAATATTAGATCTATATGCAGATTTACAATCTAAGCCAAAAAAAACCTTAAAGAAAGTGAAATTACACAATTGTATATCATAATTAAGTTCAAAGAAACTGCTAAGAACAATTCCAATATTAAATTTTTTATATTTTGAAACAGTCTTGCTGCAGACTGGATGATTTGCTTGCTTGCATAGAAATGCTTTGGTCCATTGGCCACTTTGTTCATAGTCTACTCTTACATGTGGTTTATTGTACATTATGTATTTATGTATGCCCAATTATTTGTTCATATTCTAATTTTCATGTGCAGGCTGTAAAATCCAAAATAACCCACAACTTTGTTATTCCACATTAAGAATTTTAAATAATGCCATTTTCATTAAAGTGCTATAAATTAAGAAACAATCTTATTATAAAATTACAAATAGAATTGACTGGGGCCAAATAAGATAACAAGACAGCAGTCTGTGTGGGGGGCTTATGCAGCTCTCACAAATTCCACGGCACCTCCATAGCCAGGTGGGCAGGAGCAGCAGTGCGTAGCACATGTTTCTTGATTAGACCGGGGTTCAAGCCCGTGACCACCAAATACAGAGGATGCGAAAAGGTCGGGGAATGACCATTGCATATCCCCGGAGCAATATGGCCTTAGTTGCTAATGCTCCTAAAAACCAAATAACGAACAAACAAATTCCATTCCATATATATGAGAGAGAAGGGGAGAAGGGAGAAAGAGTTGATTGCTATAACAAATCCTCACAAATTTAAAATTCTTAGCTCCTAATGACCTAATGCTTGGTTTTCTGTATTTCAAAAGTGTAATAATTAAAAGTGTAATAATTAACCAATTTTTGCATATTTGAATAAGTTGTGATTAAATCAATATGGTAGATTAGGTCAGTGAAATGTTATAATGAGATATATTTACAATAAATTTAACTTTCTGCTGATGCTAATGGTTATATTTTAATTTATTTTTCATAGTATACAAAAATTCTAGTTTAATGTACTAGTTTTAATGGTGCATTTCATAGATGCCTTAAAGGTGTGATTTTACATTCGGTTCTTATTTTTTATAAGAATAAGGTAATAATATTGAATATCTTCACATGGGCAATATATGTATTATTTCATAAATATATATATATATATATATATATAAATTAAATATATTAGCTTCAATTTTAGATATGCAGTAAAAAATATTTTAATTTCTGTTAAACTGATGAGAGTATGTATACCAAATTATTTTAACTTCTTCAGGAGAGGAATTGCCAAATTAATTAAAAATGAGCTCACAGATCCTTCAAGATGATAAGAATATTATAATTCAGCTGCATGCTGATCAATCCCACAGTTCTACATTTTCTATAAAATTTCTTTTAAAAAAAAAGATGATCAGTGATAATGACTGTACATCTAATTTATAAGAAAAATTACTTTAAAAGATTATCTCATTTAATATACACTATGAGGTTTTTATACAAATCTTTCATTTTTTATTTTGGTTACATGATGAAAAATTTGGATTTCTGCAAAAGCAGCAATTGCGTAGGTGATGAATGATTCAAGTTTTTGGCTAGGAAATAACATCTAATGATAACAATCAATGTTGATATTATTATATATGATGTGAACATATGTTACAACTATATTACAGATCATTGCATTGAAAATAATTTAAAAATATCTTTTTGTGGCAAAACACTGATTTTTCTGTATACGGTTTTCAACATCAGGAACACCTACTGTGGAACATGACATTTTAACAGTACAAATAATGACTTCTGCAATGGAGAACTTATGGAAGACAAAGGTTACTTAACAGACAATAGGATTAGAGTGAGAAAAAGAGAGAAAGCTACTTAATTTTTTAACTGATTGATTTCACTACAAACAGATATTGCCTAAATTTTTTTTGGCCTTTTTATCCAAAATGCCCACATGCTGCAGGTAACCATCATGATATCCCTTAATGATATCAATAACATTAGGGAATATAATGAAAATCCATTTAATCAGTTATATAAATTCCTTAACTTCTTTTTAAACTCTGAAGAGGTTAGCTACATCTTCCTCACTCCCACGCACATCCCAAAATCTTTGTATCTTAATATTTCTACTTAAAAATTGTGCTCAATTAATACTATTTTTGAGCTTTGTATTCCTGGTGATTAGGTTTCTTTTAGGGTTCACAGCTGCACATCACTGCCTGTTGCAGAATGTTATTATAGACTCTGTCAAGCATGCATAAGATTTATAGATTGAAATAAAAATAAAAGTACAGTTCTATTTTCTGTCACCAGGGTCAATTATTAAAGCATTTACACTAGTTATTTCAATACAGGAATAACTCTGTAGACCACTTTTTATTTCTACCATACACTCACTACCATACATTTATAGCTATCTCTGAACAATGTAGGATCTTTTATCCCCCCTCCCATGGAAGCAGTAGCTGCTGTTTTTGTGGGAGGGTGGCTGAAATGCAGGGTGTATATTCACTATATGGAAGTTCCTTTAGGTAACTCTGAAAATGTTTTCATATAAGATTTCTGAAGTCCAGACCTTTTTCATCATGTTGGAAGTGGATGAGCATTGCCTGATGACATCCTCCAAAATGATGAAGCAAGGAATGATTCAAGGAAGCCAGGTTTTTGCTGTATTCACACACATACACACAGAGATTTCCCCATTGTCAACATGTCCTATCGGTAGACAGTAGTACTTATCCAATTTATAATGCATCCTTAAATTCCCTCTAGTTATCAGTGACTGAGCGGTAATTTATTACAGAGGTGAATTGTTCAGCCAGAGGCATGCTTTCTGAAAGCCAGTCTATTTGTACCCCTCCCCTTCAGTTTATATTTATGCCCTGTGGGTTCTTATATCTCTTACCAGCAAAGATATACCAACTGTGTTCATTTTTCTCATCTTCCTTTAGGCCCTTATACACCTCAGCTGATTTTTAACCCTAGTTTTTAGTATTTGCAGGCCATAACTTCAGTCTTTCCTTCTAGGGGAAAGACTGAAGATCTGGTCACCTTTCTTTGGAACCCTTCAAGAAGCACAATGTCCTTTTTCAGAGGTAGCCCCCAGATATTTTAAGTGTGGTCTCACCACTGACTTATATAATGGAAGTATAAACCCTTTCCTCTCTACATGCTAAAGTCCAGTAAATAATTGACAAGACACTATGTGCCTTCCTGGCCACCTCTCTGCATTGCAAGGAGAACTTGTATCAACTGTTTACTGTGTATACAGGTCTACTTTTATCAACATTATTGTGTTTTTCATCAGTGACTGCCTTTAGTTTCTTCTCTTCTTAATCTATAGGTTACCTTTGGGTTATTATTTCTCAGGTGCAACATTTTGCATTTGGTAGCATTAAATTGTAATTTCCACTTTGCAGAACATCCGTGTAGCAAGTCCAACTCATTTTGAAACAGCATAGCTCTGTTATGTTTGTTAATCATTCTTACCACCTTTATATGATCTGCAAATTTTGACAATTCCCTGAATATATTCATCAGTTAATTAAGAATAAATACAATATACATTACACTGGATACACATAAAAATTTTTAATGCATTATTAAAAATATGCACATCCAATGGTAGCATATATTGTATTTATTCATAGTTAGTTACCAGTTCCTATGTAATGTTGTTAAGAACTTATCAGAGTTTCATTGATGTTATTCAAGAATACTGGGAACAAGAACAGCTCTAAAACTGAACTCTGGGGAGGGACCCCTACCAGCAACTGTGGTCACCTTGAAGAATTAAGATTTATAACTACCCTGTCTTCTGTCTTTCTTCCATCTGCACATTAGAATCTTACTCATAATCTCATTTGTACAATAACTGCTTGTGAGGGACAGTAGCAAATGCTTTACTAAGTTCATATGTACAATATCAAAATGGCTCTTTACATCAAACCATTTTATGATGATGTCATAATAATATATCAGGTCAGTGATGTAAGATTTACACTTTTACAAATCCATATTCTTTTATTATATCATGTCTGTTACAGTCAGACATGACCATGTAGCATTCCAGCCTTTGTAATGCTCAGACATCATTCAGGAGACAATAAAAGGAGAACAAACATGTACTATCACAGCAAAGCAATATGGAATGTTATAGCGATTATTTCATTACATATCGGCCAATTTGTGAATTAAGACTGCAATAATATTTTTGGGATAAGATCATTTCTTTTTTACTTTCCTTATGAGTATCCATTACATTTACTAGACCTGACCTCGTCTGAACTCTGATTATGGGTCTAAGTCGGTATCAGTAATGGCAAATTCTGAAAGAAAGCTTGCTTTCTTGCAGCATTTGCCATTATTGATATTTGCCATTATTGATGGACAAGTGATATTTGCCAATATCACTTGTCCATCCCCCAATAGTTTGTCTAGTTCTTCCCTCAATTTATTCAAACTACCTTCAACAACAGATGGAAGTTTGTTCCAATGATTAAGTACCTGCAGGCTGAAGGCAAATTTCCACACATCTATCCCACAACCATTCTTCCTCAATTTGAATATATTTTCCCTCGTGTGTAGTCTGAGCAACAGGAAAAATGTCGCCAGTAATGAGCTTACTCAATCTATTCAAAGCCTTAACACCTCAATCAGATCTTCTTGCCTGTGACTAGTCCCCCAGACACTGAAATTTGCAGACTTGAAACCTTATTTGGTAAGAGTAGCCTATTGCCCTTCACTGCATCCATTCCAACAGATCCACATCTTTCCAGCAGCTCTACATCCTTCCTAAAATGACGCCTCTAGACCCATATGCAGTACTCAAGATGTCGCTTAACCACTGATTTATACATAGGGATAATCAACTCCTTATCCCTGCTAATTCCAGTATATCATTGACAAAACCTCATGAGCTGTCCTGGCAGCTTGTTTGCACTGCTCGATGAACTTTATATCTGACCATAATTATCCCTAGATCTTTTTCATTTTCCACTACCCTGAGTGTAGTACCACACAGTTGGTACCTTAATCTGGGATTACTGTTACCCATGTGTGGTACCTTACATTTGTCAATGTTAAACTTCAGTTGCCATTTCTCAGCTCATCTGCTTAATTTTTCTAGATTTTGTTGCAGCAGCAAATATGCCATAAATATCCAGTCAGGTCAGAAGCAGGCTATCATTCAAGTGGTAATTACATTATTTTCATGATCAGTTATATGTAGTATTTTTTGGATGACAACAGTGCACATATTGAACCTATGTTGAAATGGTGAAATGGAGTTTCATTTCACCAGTGAAACAAACTTGATTCAATTTTTTCATAGCAAGAAATGGAACTATAGTTATGCTAATTTTGATATTGGAAACCTTGAGCACATGCCTGATCAACACTATAAAGAAAGCGAATATGTTTGCAAGATTGTCATTATAGAAAAAGGACACTATTTCATTACCAAACTAATGCAGCAATTAAGGTTATTCTTGGCAAGGTGCGATTCTGCTGAATACCACGATAAATAAATAAACTATCAAGATAAATAAACTAAAACACTGAAATTTATTAATTTAAAATTAATTTTATGATTTTAGTTTATTTTAAGTTTAGTTTAATATAAAATAAACTATTTTAAATAGTTTATTTTATATTAAGGTATCTTTAACTCAGGTAGCAGAATCACATCTTGCTAAGCATAACTTTGATTGCTGCATTAGTATGCTATATTAGTTACTGATATAATAGTTTCCTTTTTTCTACAATACATATCTAATCCTAAAGCCCATGCAGATTTCCAACTTTCTGCAACAAGCATTTGTAAAGATTTGGAGCTGAAAACCCTGGAAAAAACTTCATAAATCACACAGTATATGCCTGCTGTGCTGGACTGACCTAAGAACTGTGCCAGTTAAAATACTTAAAAAAATTAAATCAGAGATGAATCTTATTACTTTGATTAGAGACATCTGTTATTATAAAAAATTGTTAAAAAAATTTATTATTATGCTCTGTCCAGTGTAAGAAATGAGATGAATGTGATAACAAATATGAATGTCACAGTTGTTGAGCCAGTAATATTTGAAATGGTGTATTTATTGGTTAACGTAGTCAATAACAAGTTGGTGTATTCAGTGAAGTGACTGAATTTCACCTAGACAATAAACATCATGAACACAAAGACTTTTAAACAAAAAATGATGGTCCAGACTGATAAGTTATATTATTACTAAAATCCATTTTTATTACCATAAGGTTCATGCCAAAGGAACCTTTTGTCTGCCCCCCCCCAAAACACTCATATTATGCTTTGAACTTAAAGCTGATAGCCATGACAGATCATGTTACCTGTGTTAATGGCAATGATATCCTATGTTAAATAATTTTAATAAATGAGTATCACGTTACAAACTCATTACCAGGTCCTTGTTCACGTGCATAAAAGCTTTTGCTTTTTTATATTATTTATTGTGGTGTATAGTTTATTTCTTGATAGATAACACCCACAAAGAAAATATCTCATCTAAAGACATGATTACAGACATCCTATGTGTTTGCTTTCCTTTTGAAAGAATTTCATGATGTTTGGTGTAAAACTCTACTTATTACAACAATCAATTACTCTCTGGCTGAAAACAAAGTCTCCTTGCAGAATGACTAAGTCTCCTTGCAGAATAACTAAGTCTCCTTGCAGAATAACTGAATGACTAAGTTTCTAAGTGATGAAATCACTTAGAAACTTAGTCATTCAGTTCATGGCAAGGTCCAGATTAGTCAGACACATCTTGTGTCTGACTAATCTGGTTGCTCTTCTCTACACCTGTTCCAACAGATCGACATCCTTCTTAAAATGAGGCTTCCAGGCCTGTATGCAATATTCAAGATGCAGTCTAACCATTGCCTCACACAATGGGATAATCACCTCCTTGTCCCTCCATCTGATGTTATGGATGTGGGTAGCTTGAATAAACTTAAGAAAAAATTGCACAAATTTCTAGAGAGGATGGACAGATGAGGTGGATAATTTTTTTTTGGCTGATGCTATATAAGCTTCCTTCCTTACATCATTTTCCACTACTAATATTACCTAATTTAAACTTGTTAATGATGAGTTCACTACTATAGATCTATAACTTCTGTTACTTGCAATAGTCAAAATGCATTTTACTAAATGAGTTTCCTGAGGTAGGAAAGGCATACCTAAGAGATAAGCTCTTTACTGTGATTGGCTAAAATCTCATGTTTTCTTACACTGGATGAACTACAATAACAAGAAATCCATTCATAATTAGTTGTATTTCAGGTTTTCATTTTTAATATTCTTTCTTGTTTACTCCATTGGGAATAAAACAAGAAAGAATATTAAAAATGAAATTTACTTCAAAATAAAATTCAGAATAAATTTGAAATTGCTTGTACATGGGATAGGATATAATAAGATAACATGGTTAAGGAAAAGTTTGGTCTATGCACCAATCTTTAGAGTACAACTTTTAAATTATATTATAAAACCGTGAGTATTTCCAGTACTTTTGTGTCAACATGTAAGCTTAAATTGCTATTTTATTCCTAAAGTTTGGTGTTTAGATAGTTTTTCCATTTAGACAAATTATTCTATATTATCTTGCTTAAAATTTTTTGAGCTTCAGCAAGTAAACATATAAGTAATAATAATTATTTTGCTTTTTATATTAAAATTTAATTTTCAGCATACAGATACTTTCTAGCCATAGGATCTATATTATTCAGATTTGTATCTGCATCTCTTTTTCTCATCCTTCCCACTCCCCCATCCCTTTCAACATACATTTAATATTCAAAACATAAAACCTATTACATAGTGAAGTTTCCTCTTCATCTAATGATTACTCAAGTATCCACAGAGGACTTTTAGAATTCTATTACTGGTGATATGACAGTAATAAAGAAGAGTGGAAACACTAAAAACATTTTGAGTTAGAGTCATGACATGAAAAAAAAGTATTTTCACAAATGGACATGGTTACCCCAATTCACCAGCTTTTATCCCATGAATATGACATTACTAAATTAGAAAATTTTCGGTAATTCAGTTTGGAAAACGTGTTTTATATCTATCTATATATGTACAAAAGCCAATACTGTATGATATATTTACATATTAACATGCATCAAAAATACCTTCTGAGAGCCAAAATATGAAAATGTTTCAAAAAACTGTACACTAAAATATAATTCATTATAACACACACACACACACACACACACACACACACACACACACACACACACACACACACACACACACACACACACACACAATTTTTAGAATGTTGCCTTTTAACCCTTTCAGGAGTGAACATATTGATCATCTGTGTTTATGTGGGAACTCTGAGGAATATATACATAGACCTATCTGTTTGAAGTTAAATTCATGTACATTTCAAATAATGTGTCCATTTATATATGAATTGTCTTGAAATTTTTATAATACTAATAGTAGACAGTTTTAATATATGTAAGCATGAAATTAGTTTTTAAAACCTGAGAAGGATATTGCACCCATTGGCCATTATTGTTCAATTTTGGCCTAAGCTGAAATTTTCTGTAATTCAGATTCAAAAGCTGATGGAATCAAGTTAAAATGATACATAAACAGATGTAAAGGGTATTACTACTTTCAAAAAAAAAAAAAAAAAAAAAAGTAATGATTTTTTTTTACAATAAATTTTATTTATTTTTTTTTTTGGTTTAAGTTTTGACAATAATTTTACTTTAGTGATGGGCAATCATGTCAAAATCAGAAGAAATAAATATTTAAAGTCATTTATGTAAAAAAGTTTTAATTTTTAAAAAACTTTCAACATTTTATAAAGAAACTCACTCCACCAAGCCCACCCCTATAAAAAATCCACTACTGGAAAGCCCAGTACATTTAGGAAACTCACTCATAAAAGGGTTAAGAGATTTATATGGAAAGGGTAATTTAGAATTCCTTATCTGATAGACAAGTTGTTAAAAAAAATTACATCCCACTTTTTCTTGATAAAGGTAATGCTGGTTGAAAACAGATTGGAAGTGGGGGAGAGAGAGAGAGAGAGGGAAGTTTTTGCCATAAAATACTAATAAAATGGCAAAAAATAAAAGGTTAGGTAAATTTTGCAATTTTGTTTAGTTACAAATAAATAGAAAAGAAAAACTAAATTTCCATATGTTCTAACTTCACATCTGAATTATCAAAGGATATAAATATTAAAAAAAAATAATAATAATTAAAAAAATATATATATATATATATATATATAAATCAAATCATAACTTTTATAAAAATAAAATATTGCTTTACAATATTTCTTACATAGCTTTTAAATTTTTCAAATTTTTGATATATTTTTTCACTCATGACTCTCAGAAGGTAATATAACTAGTGCAGAACCTTAGCATCAGCTCCTCTTTAAATAAATTTAACAGCTTTGGACCCATGGCAACTCCTGTAGCTCAGAACTAAAAGAACAGAAAGTGGGGAGATGCACTGCACTGGTTTCTGTTTTCTTCCCAAAGGCAAAAATTATATTTGAAATTGCCAGTGAAAGGCAATAACAAGTTCCCATTTCATATTTTTATTCCACTTTGCCGTGTAAAATTTTTTTCAGCACTGCTGTAAGTTCTTAATAAAAGCAAAAAAGAATTCTAGAACATTTATGTTTGGCAAATGATTCTCTATTATAGAGCAATAAAATATATAAATATATATTACACTGATAAAGACTTGTAGACAGGGCTGTAAATAACCCTGCACTTACTATCTTTGCAGTGCTCTCTCTCCTTCAAATATAATATGCTCCCCCACTTTCACAGACCTGCTATTGGGGGGTTCTGCTATAATGCTGGTTACTTAGCATTCTAGAGCACCAATTATTAAGGAACTGGGCATGGCCTGCTACTAGGCACAGAAGTGGACAGCTGTTTTTCACAACTATCTATATGAGTTTCTTGTCACACTCCTGTTTCTGTCATAAACATTGGAATATTGAGCCTTAAGCCTTCAAATTCTGAAGTATCATCACCTTCATTGTCTGGCTTGCTGGGATTTTGATCATCAGAGAAGTCTTGATCTCCAAATCCATCAGGATCATAATTGGGAAGAGCTAGTGGTACTTGAGAATCTGTATGTTTTGGGCTGTGGGTTTCAAGGCGATGAATTTGAAGTTTGGGACCCCATTCATCTGTAGGCTTAACCAGTGTACCTATGCGCTGGAAAATAAAAAGAGTTATTTTGATTAAACAGTCTTATTATTCTATTTAATAAAATGATAAGTTTCTTAATATTAAATATATATAGGTTTACACCTGTATATGATATTTAGAACTGATATTTGTTATTTATTTTTTTCCCCAGAAAATTACTAGTGTATAAGAGAATACAAGTATTCACCTACATATTTTTTCCACTGGAAAATTCTGTCATTTCTGTTTTCAAGAGGGAAAAAAAATAGCTCTCTAATTTTTTCTATTCATTCTAGTGTAAACATTCTTCTTGGAAGCAATATCTATCATATACTGCATTTGTTACATCCACTCTTCATACTCTCTGTATAATGAAATTCTACTGAAGAGTTAAATTAAGATTATCTTTCTATAGTGATTTTCTTTTTCTTGACAACACATCTGAGAATGCAATCCTATGTTATTTAAAAGATATATATTTTATAAATGCAAATAATTTTTTTCTTTAAAACAGAGATCATATCAGTTGGCAATCAAGAGGGATGCTATGGGGATAAAATTTCTCAGAAAAGAATGTCTTAATACTATGCTTCAATATTTGATTAGGGACTGCAATACTGGTTTTGTAGAAAAAAAAGAAACACGACAATATTGGTATTTCGAGCTGTCCAATACCGGCATTGACGGTATTAGAAAAATTTTTTTTTTTCATTTTTTAAAATTAAATGGCAATACAACTTCCATAAGCAGAAAAACTATCAATGTATCTATACTAAAAGCGATGTATATCTATTAAAAAAATTTTCAATCTTTGTTCATACATAAATTGTGACTTATTTTCCTTTCATATTTTTCATATGCAAACATATTTTCCTTTTAACACAATTGAATGCTGTTTCATAGTCTAGCTCTAGTTGTGGTGACCTGCGATACAACATGCATCAACTTGAGAAGTGCAGTGTTCAATTTGTTTATTGATTGTAACTAATTAGCTATACATTTTCTGGTGAATTGTAAATGGGTAAGATTAATAAAAAATATGTGTTTAGACATGTCAAAAAACAGAAATTTTTTTACAGCCATGGATAAGATTTCACCATAGTATTATTAGCATTAGCATTAACATTAGTAGAGGCATTTGATGCAAGAAAGCAAGCTTATGCAGCATCAGCCAAAAAAAAAAAAAAAAAAAAAAAAACACTTCCACTTCACCCCTCCGTTCGTTCAAAATACCTGTCCAGCTGAGCCTTAAACTTATTTAGGCTATCAACCTCCACCACAAGGGATGGAAGTCTGTTCCACCAACCAACCACCCGCTGGCTAAAGGCAAATTTCCGCACGTCTATCCTACATCTGTCTTTCCTCAATTTGAATTTATGCCCTCTCAGGTGATTATTCTGAGCTAGAGGAAGAATCCCATCAGCATTGAGCATGCTTAAACCATTCAAGGCTTTATACACCTCTATCAGATCACCTCGCTGGTGCCTAGTCTCCAGACACTGTAATTTGCAAAACTTAAGCCGTTCTTCGTAAGAGCACCCCTTTGTTCCATTCACTAATCTTGTTGCCCTTCTCTGTACTCGTTCCAGCAGCTCTACATCCTTCTTGAAATGAGGCCTCCAGACCTGTATACAGTACTCTAGGTGTGGCCTGACCATCGCCTTATACAATGGAATAATCACCTCCTTATCCCTGCTGGAAAAATTCCTGTATATCATTGACAATACTCCATGAGCTACTCTTGCAGCCCGTCTGCACTGCTCAGAGAACTTCATATCTGCCTGTACAACCACCCCCAAGTCCCTTTCATTCTCTACCACTGTCAGTGTTGTACCACAGAGTTGATACGTTGCTCTGGGGTTGCTGTTTCCCATGTGTAGTACTTTACATTTGTCAATGTTAAACTTCATTTGCCACCTCTCAGCCCATCTGCTCAACCTTTCCAGATCCTGTTGCAGCAGCATAGTGTCAGTAGTGTCCTTGACAACCCTGCCAACCTTTGTATCGTCTGCAAACTTGGACATTAATCCCGATATACCATCATCAATATCATTTATAAATACAGAAAACAATAATGGACCCAACACTGAGCCCTGAGGGACTCCACTAATAACATCAGTCCACGATGAGCAGTGTCCATTGATTACCACTCTCTGTCTTCTCCCCCTCAACCACCCCTTTATCCATAGCAGTAATTTTCCTCCAATGTCACACTGCTCCAATTTGTGTAGCAGTCTTCCATGTGCAACAGTATCAAAAGCCTTTCTAAGATCCAAGTATATAATATCAAAGTTATTCCCTGCATCCAGTTCTTTTGTGACTGCATCATAGTATCCAATCAAGTTGGTCAGGCAAGACTTCCCCTTAACAAAACCATGCTGTGTCTGAGCTATAACTGAAGTCTTGTCTAAATGATCCTGCAGTGCTTCTTTAACCAGTGCCTCCATTAATTTTCCTGGAACAGAAGTTAAGCTCACAGGTCTATAATTACTTGTGTCAGCCTTTGATCCTCCTTTGTGAATTGGGGTCACATTTGCACATTTCCAGTCTATGGGTACCTCCCCTGAGTCCAAGGAAGCTCTCATAATTATGGCTAAGGGTTTGCTTACTTCCTTTGCTGCCTCCTTTAATATAACTGGATAGATCCCATCCATCCCGGGTGCCTTTCTTGTGTTTATCTTCAACAGTTTCTCCTCCACTTTACTCCCAGTTATTTCAAGATTCTGTAACTTACTGCTAGAGTTGAATACACCTCTGGCATTCCCCTCGCTGAATAACTCCTCATGTGTGAATGTCGATGCAAAATATTCATTTAGTTTGTTAGCTACCTGAGCAGGGTCATCAACAGTTGACCCATCAATATCAAGTGGACCAATCTGATTCATCCCCTTCCTTCTAGAGTTTACATAAGTAAAGAACTCTTTGCTGTTTTTCTTTGCATCCCTTGCCAAGGATTTCTCGTAATCTGCCTTCGCCTGCCTAACTTCCTTTGTAACTTGGTTGCATATCAACTTGTATCTATCATAGGCTTCTGTGTCATGTGTTAATTTGTATGTATCCCATGCATGTTTCTTCTCTGCCATATGCCTCATTAGTTCATCTGACATCCATTTTGGCCTAAACCTTGAACAATATTTCTTAGTTGGTATGTAAAGCCTAGTAGCTTCCAAGATAAGTTCTTTGAATGCTTCCCATTTTGAATTTGCTGTTGGTAACATCATCAGTTGGTCCCACTGTATAGAATTTAAATACTGTCTCAGTCCATCGTAGTCGCCTTTACGGAAGCAATAACCCTTCCCTTTACCCCTAATGGTAGTTACCTCTTTGAGTAAATCCCACTTCAGCACACTGTGATCACTGCCACCTAGTGGTTCATTTATCTGCAGATTCTTAATGCATGAAGAATCACTGCTGATAATCAAATCAAGAGTATTGCTCCCTCTAGTTGCCTCCCGAACATGCTGACGTAGAAAACAATCATCCAATAAATCCACAAAAGCCCTGCTAGTGTGTGAGTATCCAGCCCCCAAATTCCAGTCAATATCTGGGAAATTAAATTCTCCCATTATAAGACACTCTGATTTACTGGCCCATTCTATTTCCCTGTACAGTTCCTTATTATACTCATCAGAGTCATTAGGCCTATAGCACACTCCTACTGTCAATTTTGATTTCCCTATGCTTATGTCACACCAAACTGACTCCACACTGCACTGTCCAGCGATGTCGACTGGCTTCACTTCCTTGGTTTTTATGTGTTTCTTAACTAATAGCATAACACCTCCCCCCTTCCTATCCTGTCTATCCTTTCTGTAGACGTTGTACTCACCAAATTGCAGTTCCGCATCCCTTATATCTGTGTGACACCACGTCTCTGATATCCCAACAATATCTGCCTTCGATGTTTTGAGCAATACCTCAAATTCATCAAATTTATTTACTAAACTCCTAGCATTGGTGTACACGCAAGTATACCTGCACCTGTTTCTATTCTTAGCTACCCTAACACAACCCATGTGTTTACTTGTACCACAATGGCTCCCAGCAGTCTCTGAAATACCATGCATCTTGTTTTTCAGGCTTCTGCTCATTCTAATAGAAGCAGTTCAAGAATCTCTTTCACCTCTGCCAGTGGCTACTGTCAATCTATTGGTCTTTGTCTCCCCCCAAGCTAGCAGTTTTCCGACCCACCTAACACTGCCTCGATAGCATCAGCAAATATTCTTGCACCCTTTCTATTTAAGTGTATCCCATCCCTGTAGAAGCAATCTCTCCTGTTAACAAGTACAGTCCAGGCTGAAAAAAATTCTACCCCTTGAGCCTTGCACAATCTTTCCAGGGCCGAATTGATCGACAAGGCTCTCATCATATACTCCCTCCTATCGTGTCTGGGCAGAATTGAAGACACTTTTAAATTCAACCCTAATTCTCGGCTTTTGTTCAACAGTGACCTGTACTTGTTAAGTAATTCTGCCGGTCTCCTACTCTTAATATTATTAGTGCCAACGTGTACAACTATATCACCTTTTGTGCCCTTAAAAGATGATATTCGCTCTACAACGTCATCAACCTTTGCCCCTGGCAGACATACCCTGGTCCTGTTCCACCTATCTTTTTTACAAAGCATGTTCCCCGTTTCCTTGACAATAGAGTCACCAACAACTACTAGTTCCTTCGGGACCAGCGCATTCTGCCTTGGGGGTTGTCTCTGTGTCACGCGATGCCCAAGTGCAAGCTCTGGCGTTGATGTGGGCAGCTGAGAGCTTGATGGGCCCCTCAATTTAGTTTCTTCGAGGGCATCCACCCTGTCCTTCAAGCTCTCATATAGGCCCAAAAGAACGCCGAGTTGTTGCCTGATATCGATACACTCCTTGCATCGCGCACACACAAAGACATCCCCCTTGGCAGTATCATGTCCCGTACCCGATTGCTCTGCAAACATCAAGCAAACAGTGCATTTTATAAGGCTGTGAGTCAGAGGACAACTGCCCCCCTCAGTTCTGCTCTGAGCCACAGCACTTCCATTAGCTTGAGCCTTTTGCTTTGCTGCTCTGGTCTGAGTCATGATTCTATTAATTTATTAATTAATTATGTTATTAATTATATTACGTTTGTAATCTAAGTCGTTATATGTATTTATTTAAACGTACAATTTAACTGCTAACGAAGTTCAACTAACGCTATCTAGTACGGTATATAACCTACGGTATCACAATGGCGGGAAAGTTAATAACGGTAGCGGTAGTTACGAACACGTGGAAACCCTTACCGATACTTTTACAAGGCCGAGTAAAGAATAAATACACCAAATTAATCAAAAAATCACAAAATAATGTTATACTACTAAATTTAAATCAAAAGTTTTAGAAAAATAATAATTTAAAATCAATAAATAAGAAAAATCCACTTAGCGGCTTGGAACACGACCGTCACTAGTAGTCTTGAAGTTCATCGTTTATTTTGATTAAACAAAAGATGGGAATGCAGGAGTGTGCAGGGAGTGCTCAAAAAACAATAAAAGAATTTGGAGAAAGAATTGCGCGGACTGCATACCCATTTATAAACGAGTCATGTGAAAAATTTGTTAAAAAAGATTAAATGAAGACAGTGATAATATATCTATATCAAACCAGCAAGTGCAAAGCAAGACAATTGTCAGAGAATCTCCTTCTCATGCACAAATTAAACTTTTTAAAAAAATCAGTGGATGATTCATTTCCTGTTGTGGTGTCTCAGCTGATCATTCATGATGGTATACCCTTCAACAAAATTTGAATGTCATATGATTTGCAGAAAGTATTGACAGAAAAAGGCTACTAAGATATTCTGAATTTGTAGAACACAGAGAAATTGTTCTGAAATATGGCAAGAAAATCTGAAAAGAAGTCATAGGGAGATTTCAAAACACAAAGTTGGCAAAAAGGTGTTTAGCCTTACATTTGACAAATGGATGTCCATAAAAAATTTGCACTATATGAATATCAATATTCATTAAAATGATAAGTTTTGGAATCTTGGCCTAAAGCTTGTGTCTGGATCTCTGCCAGCTGAAAAATGTATTTCTACGACCGCTGATGGTATATCAATTATGCAAAAGGTAGCCAGA
Organism: Mastigoproctus giganteus; assembly: GCF_048544385.1. Classification (NCBI taxonomy): domain Eukaryota; kingdom Metazoa; phylum Arthropoda; class Arachnida; order Uropygi; family Thelyphonidae; genus Mastigoproctus; species Mastigoproctus giganteus. Next base: position 132,072,894 of record NC_143583.1, read on the forward strand.
GACATTCAAATCAATATCAATTATGCTTGGCACATGGCATTCAAATGGCTGTCATAAAAATACTTTATAATAAAAACAATTTACCTGATAACAAGGAAGAAGGGGCGACTAAAGAAGAAATGCCAAATGCAGGAGGTACAGACGACACAGACAACGAGAGTGAATATGCTGAAGGATTTGGTTTGGTTGGTAGTAGCGAAATGGAGTCTACTGATCTTGGAAACTATACATATACAATACAGAGATTTGGGAACTCTTATTGCAAAAATCTGAAAGGTAAGTTATTTCATAGATATCCTACAAGGAATGTGGCAAAGAACATGGTTAATATTATATTCTTCTACGTCAGGGGTCGGCAAACTACGGCCCGCGGGTCAAATCTGCCCCACCCCCTCTTTTTAATCCGGCTTGCGGGTTAATATTGTTTTTTACATGAAAAAAAGAAAAAATAAATCAAATTACGCACTGCAATAGCCAACAGTCGAGTTAAGAATAATGACTGCATGTGGTGCTACTGGCGTCGCATATTCGTATTCTGTTGTCTACCATAGAACAAGTGTTGCCAGCATTTCTCTCAGTTTTGCTTTAGCGGCGCACGTGGTATTGTCTGTCACGGCACTTTCTTTTTCCTTTTATTTATTACCCACTGTTTCCATGTCACCCTCAAGACCAAATATGAAGAGAAAAGTGGACTTCGAATGTCATGCTTTTAAAGCTGAATGGAGCGTGAATTATTTTGTCATAGAAATAAAAGACAAAGTATCATGTTTATTATGTAATGACACAATAGCTGTGCGAAAGAGAGTACAATATACATTGTCATTACCAAACTAAGCACCCGGCACAATATTCAAAACTCACAGAAAATCAATGGAAGCTAAAATTGGAAAGTTTAAAACATAATGCATCGTCACAATGCAATTTATTCGTTAAAATAAAAAATGATAATGAAGCAGTAACTAAAGTAAGCTTACGAATAGCTCATTTATTAGCCAAGAAAGGGAAACCATTTACCGATGGTGAATTAATTAAATCATGTTTGCTTGTGGCAGCCGAAGAAATGTATCCAGAGAAAATGGATTTGTTTCAACCTGTCAGTCTTTCGGCAAGAACAACTGTTAAGAGAGTTGAGGACATTGGGAGCCACATCAAGAGTCAATTAAAAGACAAGGCAAAAAGTTTCAAGTGGTTTTCGTTGTCTCTTGATGAATCTACAGACATTACTGATACTGCCCAATTGTTGCTGTTTATTCGAAGAGTCAATACTGAGTTTGAGGTTACTGAAGAATTAGCTTCTATGAATAGTCTGCATGGAACAACTACAGGCGAAGATATCTTCAAGGAAGTCGAGAAAACGCTAACACAGTACAATTTGCAATAGAATCAGTTAAAATGTGTCACAACTGATGGTGGTAAAAATATGTGTGGAACGGGGAAAGGATTAGTTGGACAAATTTTTAAGGCTTGTGAAGAAGCTAAATGTTCAAAACCTCTGGTAATTCATTGTATTATTCACCAGCAGGCTCTTTGTGGGAAACACCTCAATCTGTCATGTGTTATTGAACCAGTTGTGTCAGCGGTTAACTTTATTTGCTCTCGTGGACTTAACCATCATCAGTTTCGTGATTTTTTATTAGAGATTGAAGCCGAATATCGTGATTTGCCCTACCATACACAGCAGTTCGATGGCTCAGCAATAGAAAAGTTTTATTGGGATTTTTTGAACTCAGAGAAGCAATAGAAATTTTTCTAAATGAGAAAAACTGCCCACAACCACTATTATCTAACAATGAATGGCTATGGAAATTAGCATTTGCTACAGACATTGTGGGATATCTTAACGAATTTAACTTAAAATTACAGGGGAAAACAGTGCTCATATGTGAAACGTATTCTATCGTAAAGTCATATCGTCAAAAATTTTCATTGTTAGAAACACAAATCACATTAACCAAGTTTTACCATTTTCCATGCTGTAAAAAATTTCAAATATTAACGAAATACCCATTCCCAAAAAAATTTGCGGCGGATATATTTTCTGAACTTAAACTATAGTTACAACAGCATTTTTTGAATCTTGATGCAAGTGCAAAAGACATTTCCATATTTCAAAATCCATTTGGCTGGAAAAGAAAACTCTTGAAGAAAAGAAAATGAACGGAAACGAAAGGAATAGAGAAAAGAAGAAGAAAAGAGAATCAATGGAAAAAAAAAAAGGACAGGGATTGCCCCATGAGTGTCCCAACCTGAATCAAGTGGACAAGAATAGAGACAACAAACTGCAGCCTAGCTCCCAAAGCCTTACGGCAGCCTGAAGAGGGCACCCTAGCCCCCTTCACTTTTAAACTCTACTCCCTCGGGGAGTTGATTCTCTCGTCCCCCACCTTCATTTCTACTCTGGTGGGGCATGCCCATGCCCCACTGAAACTTTGGACTGTCTTCCCTATTGGCCCCATACTTCTGTCTTTCTCTCCCCCCAGTATTCAGCTCCCCCCTCTCTATCTTCACGCTAGCGAAGCCCCACACACCTAAATTTTAAGACATCCAAAATATCTTCGCCCACATTCCGGCCCAACTCAAGCGACGTCAACCCCACGATTGACGGTGGTATGTGTATGCACACATATATATGCATGCAATTTATTTTTTTTATTCATATTTTTTATTATTATTTTATTTATTTATTGTTTTATTTTTATTTTATTTATTTACTTTTTTTTTTTTTTTTTTTAGGTCCTAGCCACTGAAATCTCAGGAAATTAGGTGGCAGGACCTGCCAGAGTAACTTAAGTCTACTTGGTTCCTGGTCTGCCTCCATGGGGCAACATTGTGCCTCAGTAGGGGTCCAGCGGCTAAACGACCAGATGAACAACGGTACACGGCACTACACATATACAATATCCATACACTTTTAAATCTCTGGCATTTCCAGTGAACTGGTACACCCACAATGAAAACTATGCGGAGATGGGGGAAACCCCCTGGTGCCTTCTGCCACTAAATACACCTTACACCTTAAAAAATCCATTTGGCTGTACAATTGAGGAGCTTCCATCAGACCTTCAATTGGAAGTGATTGATCTGCAAAATGATGATATGCTAAAGGTTAGGTTTAAATAAATGGATCTAACCCAATTCTATAAATATCTTTTGGAAGATAAATACGGTCAATTAAAATCATATGCATGGGGATTTATATCTGTATTTGGGAGTACTTACCAGTGTGAAGGAGGCTTAGAGGGGAACAGGTATCCTGTGTGTTATCAGACACTCAGCCTAAAACACTGATGGATCCAATATCTCTCTATTACAGAAGATTTAGGAGAAGTCTGGTTGGCCTGCCTCCCTAAAATCCACTCATGCACACCTTCTCAATGGTAAGCCCTGTTATGTCACTTAGGTAGCAACGATCGTGTAGAGTGGTTCTCTTCAAAACGCCTGGTCAGTGTGAAGAGGAAAAGACCAAAACCTCCATCATATGAGAGCACAACAATACAAATGGCCCTCAGTCCCCAGCAGCTTTCACTCTCCCTCTTACGGTAGCGAGAGGATCAGAGTGGAAGCAGAGAGTGCTAAGAATCTCTGGGTACGACCAGGCTGCCATGCACTGAAACTGAACTTGGCCTGTTATAACGTACGATCACTTATCGGTGAAGACAGGATATTAGAGCTGGAAAAGGAATTAGAAAATGTGAATTGGAATATCATCGGTTTGGCTGAAACAAGAAGAAGAAATGAATCACTTATAAGTTTATCAAGTGGAAATCTGCTGTACACCAATGGAAACAGTGAAAGGAGTGAAGGTGGAGTTGGGTTTCTGGTCCATAAAGATTTTAAAAATAACATTTTGGAATTCAAACGTACATCACCAAGGGTATCAAGACTAATACTCAAGATTTCTAAGAGGTACAAGCTAAAGATTATAATCATTTATGCACCAACATCGAGCCATGATGATGAAGAGGTTGAAGAAATGTACACCGAAATTGAGGCTTCTAGATGAGCAGAAAACCCACTACACTATTATTATGGGGGACTTCAATGCAAGGTTGGAAAAAGGCAAAACAGCGCAGAAAGAGGAACTATAGGAAATTTTGGAATTGGTGAAAGAAATAAAAGAGGTGAAAGACTTGTGGAATTTGCAGAATCTCAAGGACTGTCAGTAATGAACACTTTTTTCAAGAAAAGGGTGAACAGAAAGTGGACATGGAAGAGTCCAAATGGATTAACAACTAATGAAATCGACTTCATCCTCACTAACAGAAGATATATTGTGAATGATGTTACCGTCCTGAATAAGGTAAATGTTGGAAGTGATCACAGAATGGTAAGATGTACACTTGATATAGATGTAGGAAAGGAAAGGAAAGGAAAAAACTGACTCGAGTAAATAATACAAAGGTCTTTGAGATAACACAGGAGGAGAAAAAAAAGCAGTATGTACTGGAACTTAAGAACAAGTTTGAGCTTCTGCAGACTGCTCAGGACCAAGATATCGACGAGGAATATTACAACTTTCTGAAAGTGATAAAGCCCAAGAAACCTATAGAGAAACAGAAATCCAAAGAAGAAAAAAATTAGTCAAGAAACACTTGTCATGATGAACCAAAGACGACAAATGAAGAGCAAGAAAAACACTGACAGGGAGAAAATTGAGTATACTGAGTTATGCAAAGCCATTAGAAAGAGACTTAGAGAGGACATAAGAAGATTTAACACAAGAAAAGTAGAACAAGCATTAAGGGAAAACAAAGGATTTAAATCAGCAGCCATGAGCAGTAATATAGAAAGACAAATGATACTGAAACTGAAGAATAGTGATGGTGTACTTATAAACATCAGAGAAGGCATAATTCAAATAGCAGAAGACTACTATAGAAAATTATACAAGGAGCGAGGGAATGATACCAGCAGTGGGGAAGATGGATTGCAAAGTAGCAACACCTACGACATACCCGATATTCTTCCTGATGAGGTAGAACATGCATTGAAGAAAATGAAGAATCGGAAAGCCCCGGGGGAAGATGAAGTTACTGTAGAGTTGTTAAAATTGGGAGGAAGAGACATAACACAAAAACTGGCAAGGCTCTTCACAAAGTGCATTAGAAAAGGTGTCACGCCTAAGCAGTGGAATAATGCAATCATAGTTTTGCTGCATAAGAAAGGAGATAAATCAGAAATTGGAAATTATAGACCAATTAGCTTGTTATCCCACATCTACAAGTTGTTCACAAGGGTCATTACAAACAGATTAGAAAGAATACTTGATGAGAATCAACCGAAAGAGCAAGCTGGCTTTAGGACAGGATTCTCAACTATGGCTCACCTTCACGTAATATCACAGCTAATGGAGAAAGCAAATGAATATAAAACACCATTATGCTTGGCATTTGTGGATTATGAAAAGGCATTTGACTCCATACAGCATAAGGCAATGTTTCGGGCACTGGAAAGACAAGGCATAGATACCCCATATATTATGATTTTGAAGAAAATATATGAGAGTGCTACCTCCTTTATTAGACTAGACAAAGACAGTAGCAAATTTAAAATCGAGAAAGGAGTTCAACAAGGAGACACAATATCTCCGAAGCTGTTTACTGCTGCCCTTCAGAAAGCTTTCAGAAGATTAGACTGGTCGCAGAAAGGAGTCAATGTGAACGGAGAGTACCTAAACCATTTACGATTTGCAGATGACATTGTGGTTATAAGCCACGATCCCAAAGAATTAGAGGAAAATCTTAATCAGTTATGCACAGTTAGTAAGGATTTTGGACTAAAGATGAATATGGTTAAAACAAAAGTAATGATGAACAAGTATGCCACGGAAAAGAAAATAATGATTGAAGGAGCAGTAATTGAAAAGGTGGAGTCATATACTTATCTGAGACAAGTTATTAGCTGTAATAATGATAAATGGCTGGAAGTCAAGAGAAGAATAAATATTGGATGGATAGCATTCAGGAAATATAGTCACATACTGAAGAGCATCCCAGTTTGTCTGAAACATAAAATAATGAATCAATGTATACTCCCCACCATGACTTATGGAAGTGAAACTTGGGCACTCACCAAAAGAATGGAAGAGAAGCTGAGAACTACACAGCGAAGAATGGAACAAATTATATTGGGAATCAGACTGTTAGATAAGAAGAGAAACAGGTGGATTAGGCAGCAAACTCAAGTAAAGGACATTCTTATCAAACTAAAGAACTAAAACGGTCTTGGTTGTTTGTTTGTTGTTTGTTATTTGGTTTTTAGGAGCATTAGCAACTAAGGCCATATTGCTCCGGGATATGCGGTGGTCATTCCCTGACCTTTCTGCATCCTCCGTATTTGGTGGTGACGGGCTCGAACCCTGGTCTAATCAAGAAGCGTGTGCTACGCACTGCTGCTTCTTCTCACCTGGCTACGGAGGCGCCTAATGGTCTTGGGCAGGACACATAGCTCAAAGACATGATGACAGATGGACTAAGAAAATAACAGAATGGTACCCAAGAGGAGCTAGAAGAAAACCTGGAAGACAAAGGCGGAGATGGATAGATGAAATTCATGAGTTTTTGGGTAGTAAATGGATGGCCAGTGCTCAAAACAGAAGGAACTGGAAAGTTGCTGGAGAGGCCTTCATCCTGCAGTGGATTGAAAATGGCTGATGATGATGATGACCAATGTGAAAAGACATTTTCGAAAATGAAATATGTAAAATCGCAATACAGATCATTATTAATGGATGACCATTTGCAAACAACATTAATGATCATCATCATCATCATCATCAGCCATTTTCAATCCACTGCAGGATGAAGGCCTGTCCAGCAACTTTCCAGTTCCTTCTGTTTTGAGCACTGGCCATCCATTTACTACTCAAAAACTCATGAATTTCATCTATCCATCTCCGCCTTTGTCTTCCAGGTTTTCTTCTAGCTCCTCTTGGGTACCATTCTGTTATTTTCTTAGTCCATCTGTCATCATGTCTTCTAGCTATGTGTCCTGCCCAAGACCATTTTAGTTCTTTAGTTTTGATAAGAATGTCCTTTACTTGAGTTTGCTGCCTAATCCATGTGTTTCTCTTCTTATCTAACAGTCTGATTCCCAATATAATTTGTTCCATTCTTCGCTGTGTAGTTCTTAGCTTCTCTTCCATTCTTTTGGTGAGTGCCCAAGTTTCACTTCCATAAGTCATGGTGGGGAGTATACATTGATTCATTATTTTACGTTTCAGACAAACTGGGATATTGCTCTTCAGTATGTGACTATATTTCCTGAATGCTATCCATCCAAAATTTATTCTTCTCTTGACTTCCAGCCATTTATCATTATTACAGCTAATAACTTGTCCCAGATAAGTATATGACTCCACCTTTTCAATTACTGCTCCATCAATCATTATTTCCCTTTCCGTGGCATACTTGTTCATCATTACTTTTGTTTTAGCCATATTCATCTTTAGTCCAAAATCTTTACTGACTCTGCATAACTGACTAAGATTTTCCTCTAATTCTTTGGGATCGTGGCTTATGACCACAATGTCATCTGCAAATCGTAAATGGTTTAGGTACTCTCCATTCACATTGACTGCTTTCTGCGACCAGTCTAATCTAATGAAAGCTTCCTCAAGGGTAGCAGTAAACAGCTTCGGAGATATTGTGTCTCCTTGTCGAACTCCTTTCTCAATTTTAAATTTGCTACTGTCTTTGTCTAGTCTAATAAAGGATGTAGCACTCTCATATATTTTCTTCAAAATCATAATATATGGAGTATCTATGCCTTGTCTTTCCAGTGCCCGAAACATTGCCTTATGCTGTATGGAGTCAAATGCCTTTTCATAATCCACAAATGCCAGGCATAATGGTGTTTTATATTCATTTGCTTTCTCCATTAGCTGTGATATTACGTGAAGGTGATCCATAGTTGAGAATCCTGTCCTAAAGCCAGCTTGCTCTTTCGGTTGATTCTCATCAAGTATTCTTTCTAATCTGTTAGTAATGACCCTTGTGAACAACTTGTAGATATGGGATAACAAGCTAATTGGTCTATAATTGCCAATTTCTGATTTATCTCCTTTCTTATGCAGCAAAACTATGATTGCATTATTCCACTGCTTAGGCATCACACCTTTTCTAATGCACTTTGTGAAGAGCCTTGCCAGTTTTTGTGTTATGTCTCTTCCTCCCAATTTTAACAACTCTACAGTAACTTCATCTTCCCCCAGGGCTTTCCGATTCTTCATTTTCTTCAATGCATGTTCTACCTCATCAGGAAGAATATCGGGTATGTCGTATGTGTTGCTACTTTGCAATCCATCTTCCCCACTGCTGGTATCATTCCCTCGCTCCTTGTATAGTTCTCTATAGTAGTCTTCTGCTATTTGAATTATGCCTTCTCTGCTGTTTATAAGTACACCATCGCTATTCTTCAGTTTCAGTATCATTTGTCTTTCTGTATTACTGCTCATGGCTGCTGATTTAAATCCTTTGTTTTCCCTTAATGCTTGTTCTACTTTTCTTGTGTTAAATCTTCTTATGTCCTCTCTGAGTCTCTCTCTAATGGCTTTGCATAACTCAGTATACTCAATTTTCTCCCTGTCAGTGTTTTTCTTGCTCTTCATTTGTCGTCTTTGGTTCATCATGACAAGTGTTTCTTGACTAATTTTTTCTTCTTTGGATTTCTGTTTCCCTATAGGTTTCTTGGGCTTTATCACTTTCAGAAAGTTGTAATATTCCTCATCAATATCTTGGTCCTGAGCAGTCTGCAGAAGCTCAAACTTGTTCTTAAGTTCCAGTACATACTGCTTTTTCTCCTCCTCTGTTATTTCAAAGACCTTTGTATTATTTACTCGAGTCAGTTTTTTCCTTTCCTTTCCTACATCTATATCAAGTGTACATCTTACCATTCTGTGATCACTTCCAACATTTACCTTATTCAGGACGGTAACATCATTCACAATATATCTTCTGTTAGTGAGGATGAAGTCGATTTCATTAGTTGTTAATCCATTTGGACTCTTCCATGTCCACTTTCTGTTCACCCTTTTCTTGAAAAAAGTGTTCATTACTGACAGTCCTTGAGATTCTGCAAATTCCACAAGTCTTTCACCTCTTTTATTTCTTTCACCAATTCCAAAATTTCCTATAGTTCCTCTTTCTGTGCTGTTTTGCCTTTTTCCAACCTTAGCATTGAAGTCCCCTATAATAATAGTGTAGTGGGTTTTCTGCTCATCTAGAAGACTCTCAATTTCGGTGTACATTTCTTCAACCTCTTCATCATCATGGCTCGATGTTGGTGCATAAATCATTATAATCTTTAGCTTGTACCTCTTAGAAATCTTGAGTATTAGTCTTGACACCCTTGGTGATGTACTTTTGAATTCCAAAATGTTGTTTTTAAAATCTTTATGGACCAGAAACCCAACTCCACCTTCACTCCTTTCACTGTTTCCATTGGTGTACAGCAGATTTCCACTTGATAAACTTATAAGTGATTCATTAATGATAGGAAGTACTAACTTCGAACTCCAGTATGATGAAATATTATCTCAGAAAAAACAATTACATTCACATCGCATTAGTACAAAATTTAACCAGTTCTATAATACGTTTATTAATAAATGGAAATATTTTATTCATTTTTTGTAAGTGTCAGCATGTGTATAAATATTCACTTCCTAATAAAAAGATTTTGAACCTGTTTTTTTTTGTTGCTCTGTGAGTAGAATTACCCATGTAAATATCTTCGAGCTTGCTACCTGGCCCGCCGAGCCTAAAAATTTTACAATCTGGCCCTTTCCAAAAAAAGTTTGCTGACCCCTGTTCTACGTGATGGAACAATACGCTGTCAATGTTGGAGTGGTTCTCTGAACTGAAGCATTGTGTAAGAAAAAATCTGATTGACTTAAAATCAGATATTACATTTAGTGTAATTGATTTTGAACTACTTTCTAACATAATATTGGCATTACAGCCAAATAAAGTGGCAGTGGAGGCATTATGTTGTAAAAATAAATTTTTACATGGCAGATGTAACACTAAAATTCATGCTAGACAAGTTAATCCAGCAAAATACAGATATGAGCAATCAGTTTAAAGAAGAGCTTGTATACAGGCTAAAAGAAAGCTGGACAGTATACTCTGACGTTTTATCGCATTTGTTTGACTGGAAGACCTCAAGCACAGAGGAAGATTGGGGAATTTTTCAGAAGACTAGTAAATCTGCTATTATGAAGACTGTCACAGAAACTGTCAGGCATCTTATGGAAAATGAAAGTTCCAGCTGTATTCCCAGGTCCAGCAATAGAGTATCAGAAAATATGACAACAGTAACTCTTTCTATGTTAACATTGGGTTTATTGATGAAGGAAAAATCTGAACAGGTTCTTGAGACACAAGCCAAATCAGACAAGACCCAAAAGATATTGTGTTATTCAAATCATATGAAAAGAAATGGCATTTTTTCAAGAAGAAAGAATCGGAGGAAAATTTTTAATAATGGTCTTTGAAAGCTTGAAATCAGTTTGCCTGATGAGTGTGGATTCAGAAAGAGCATTTTCCATGGTTGGATTTTTCCGCACCAAAATAAGGTTGTGCTTGGGGGACAAAAGTTTATATACATTGTGTTTTCTATGTTTTTTTTTTTTTTTTTTAAATTAGGAATTCAGAGTAGTAAACTTCTGATTAATTTTTTTTGCATTGTGTTTCTGTTTATTCTTTGAATTTTTCTTGTTTTCATGTTAAAGTTTTTATCACTTATGTTATGTAATCCTGTGTTCCACTTTAATAAATTTTTTATTTGCTTATTAATATGTTTATTATTACTTTGAAGAATTTTTGAAAAATACTGGTATTGATAATAAAAAAAAAAATACCGTAGTACTGGTACTGAGAAGATCTGGTATTTTTGCAATCATTAGTCATGATATTAATCACTCTGAGGTTTCTAGTACTACAGTTTCCTAATTGTTAAACAGCATTTCCATAATAAGTTTATTGATATTTAGTAATTGGTCTTATCTGGGATTCTGAAGGGTCTGGACATATTTCCCTGAGCATTTCCAGATTTATTTATTATTTTTTTTTTTTAAAGCACATATATACAAGGTGTTTCAAAAGTGATGGTCAATAATTTAAAGGTGGACTGTACAGACTACAATATGCAAAAAAACTTGTTTGTTTAGGTTAGGTTATCTCATTCTCTCCATGTCCCCCTCTCTCAATGGAGGCATACTAGTACTCGTCAAAGGATAGGCAACATGGAAAGAGGTTACAGCAACAAAGAGTATGCGGACATGCACTTCGTGTTTGGTAAAGCCAATGGCAGTACACTCGAGGCTGCACATTTGTACCAAGAAGCATTTCCCTGCTGAAGGCAGTTCAACAGGTGCACATTCATCAGGGTACATCAACACCTTAGAGAATATGGGCACTTCGCACATGGAGTACAAGCAGGTAGGCCCAGAAGCATAACACCTGATGTTGAGGAAAGGGAGTTAGAAAGAACATCCTGTAACATGTAACATCTGTAAAATCCTGTGGTGTTGAAACCAAAAATTAAAAATGTATTATCTTATGTTTAATAAAACCACCCTTAGCAAAGGATTCACAACTTTTTGCTGAACTAGTGTTCCCATAGTCAGTGGCGGATCTTAACAGAAAATGTGCATTATCTCAAAAACGGTTCATTTGCGGCCCAATGTTCACTGGGACTTTTTTGCTTATTTTAGTTTGTACTTTTCACCTTTAAATTATTGATCATCATTTTTGAAACACCCTGTATATACTTCACAAAAAGTTTTTTTGGTAAATTTTGATTAGAGTACAGTTTTATAGTTACTACCCTTTGACTTTCGGAAAGCAGAAGAGTTCATTAATTTTTACTGGAATAAAGCATGCATGAGAATTTTTTAAACCAAGACTGTTCGCCTCGTAATTAAATTTCACTGACAACATGCACATTTTATATTAAGATATGGCCGCAGGACTGTTTAATAATATAGTGTGCTTTCAAATCTAGAGACAGATATTTCTGTCTGTAGATTTCTGTAGATTTCTGTCGTGATTGCCTGTTAGACACTAACAAATGATTATCACTGCATTAAGGAAGATACTGCTGTGGACTCTGTCCATTTTAGTAATGTTGAATCAAGGGGTTTGGTTTTTTTTTTATAATGCTATCTAGCTGTCTAAATTTGGCTATTGAGAGCATTTTGAAAGTTTCATCAGAAAGAGATCTGAACTAAGCGTTTTTTTTTTTTTTTTCCCTCCTACTTAGTTGAATATTCTCTTATGCTGTGTACTGCTATGAGGAATTGTTAAAATGCCAAGCATGATGTGAGATAATTTTTTATATTTCAAGTTTCTTCCTGAACTTATCAAATTTCCCACAAAAGAACCACTGTATGCTTCTCTCTTCTTCTTTCATAATAGCTTCTGGTAGGTTTAACACTTCCTACAATCAAGTCAATCAAGCTTCTCCAGTAATGCAAATTTGTGTTTTCTGTTCTAGTGTCATTTATAACCATGAAAATTTCACCTTCATTTATTTTATTATCTGCTTTCAGAACCTTGTAGACTTCAATCAGGTCCCTTCTAAGGTGCCTAGTTACCAAGCTCCATAACTCATATATTCAGTTTTTCCTCATATGGACACACTCTTTTGTCAATTTCCCCAAGTGCATTACCTATCTTTGGACCTTTTCAAGAAGCTTGATATCTTTTTTTAGGTGTGGTCTCCATACCTGAACACAGTACTACAAGTGCAGTCTCACCATCGCCTTATGCTGTGGCATTAAGCAATGGTGAGACTGCACTTGTAGTACTATCATAGGCCTTCCTTGCTGCCTGTCTATGCTGCTCAGGAAACTTTGTGTTTTACAGTATTATAACTCCCAAATCCCTTCTACTATTTTTAATTCAATCCCACCAAATGTATGAGTTATTTTGGGTTGCTATTTCCCCAAGTGTAAGACCTTCCTTGCATTTTGCTGCATTAAAACATAACTGCCAATTTTCTGACCACCCTGACACTTATCCATGTCATCCTATATCTCTTCATTAATATCATTTAAGAAAAATCAGAAACAACAGTGGTCCCAGTATTAATCCTTGTGGGATCACACTTCTCACTTTAACTCAATAAAAAGAGTAACCATTAATCATAACCCTCTGCCTTCTACCTTGCAACCACCCTGCAATCCATCTAAGGACTTACCCCCGATACTAACATGTTCATTTACACAGTAAACTTTCATGTAGGACAGAGTCAAATGCTTTGTTAAAGTCCAAATAAACAATATCAACATTATTTTCCACATTCAAGTCACAAGTGACTCATAAGTGCCTAGTTTCTTAGCACTGCAATTTGCAGGACCAAAGTCTTTTGTGGTTTGACTATGCCTTTCAATTCTTGGCTAATCTGGTTGCTTTTCTCTGTGCCCATTCCAAGAGATCCTCATCTTTCTTAAAACGAGGTTTCCAGATATGTATGCAGTACTCAAGATGTGGCCTAACCATTTCCACGTACAATGGGACAATCACCTCCTTTTTCTGCTGGCAGAATTCCTGTATATTATTGGCAGAGCCCCATCTGTTCTAGCAGCCCACCTGCAATGCTCAGAGAACTTCATGTCACACTCTACTATTACCTCTAGGTCTCATTTGTTCTTTGCTACCTATAGTGTTATGGAAATAATTGGTATGTTACGCTAGGATTATTGCTATTCATATGCACCATGTTTCATTTACCAACGTTAAATCTCAGTTGCCATTTCTCAGCCCATCTACCTAATTTTTCTAGGTCTTGCTACAATAGTATGTCTTAATTTCTGTCATTAACCACCCTGCCAATCTTTGTATCATCTGAAAACTTGGTATGCCTTCATGATTATTGTTAATAAATATATTATAAACAGTAAGGGACCCAGCACTGAACCCCGAAAGACTCCACTAATACAATTCAGCCATCCCTTTATCCACAGAAGTAAATTTGCCCCTAATGTCACACTGCTCCTTTTACAGCATTGCTTTATGTGGACACAGTTGTCAAAAGCTTTACTGAAGTCTAAATATATCAGAATTATGTCAGAATTCAGCTCCTTTGTTACTGTGCCATAATAGCTAATCAGACTGGTCAGACAAGATTAAAGGAGACCTGTCTGACCAATCTGATTAGCTACTAAACCCATACTGTGATTTTTGTTACCGACACATGTATCACTCAGTTATTAAAAATAAGCCACACAAAGTATATAATGACATTTTCCAAGAGAATATTAATGTCCACAGTAATCACGTTAAAATTAACATGCACTACTCTATTCCAGACAACAAAATGGCCCAAAGAGACCACACCATATGAAGGAGATACAAGTTTTGTTCAAGTAGAAAAAATATCTGTAGAACAAAAAAGGCTTCATTTTGGGCAAAGCAAGCTAATTCCAACTAAAAGCTGCCTCGAGACAGTTTAGCATCTTCATTACCAGCCTTGACCAGAATACGCAATCGCATACCATACAGCAGATGATCTGGAACCAGCTTAAAATTAATGTGAAGGCAGTCCAAATGAAGGCCAGACATCCGCCATAATTATCTTTCCAGATAGTATGCAGTATATGAGATGTGGCACTCCTTTACTCCTAGAAATCTCTCATAGATCTGAAGGTCAGAGAATTCTTACCAGCTAATATTTCAAATAACAGACATAAAATTAGTAAATAGTAATTAAGTACTCTCTATAGTCTGGACCATGGAACTCAAAAGATATTGTATTTCACAAAAAATGTGATGACTACTATATGCAGCACTTCAGGCTTTGCTTTTCCATGCAGATTATGATTTCGTTTGCCGTATGGAAACATGATTCATAGCCAACAGGCAAACAATCTTCATGAATAAGTATGTAGTAGTAGAGGCATGTGATGTAAGAAAGCAAGCGTATGAGCTTATGTAGCATCAGCCAAAAAAAAAAAAATTTCAGATATCCATTCTCTCTAAAAGTTTGTCCAGTTCCTTCTTAAATTTCTGCACATCTATTCTACAACTGTCTTTCCTCAATTTGAATTTATGCCCCCTCAGGACTGGTGCATTATAGCCTCAGCTGCTGATGCGCCAATAAAACACAAACAAACCCCCTCAGGTTTGTAATCTGGCAAGTGAAAGAATCCCATCAGAATTCAGCATTCTCAACCCATTCAAGGCCTTATACACCTCAATCAGATTACCTCGCAGGTGCCTAGTCTCCAGCCACTGCAATTTGCAGAACTTAATCCTTTCTTGGTAAGAGGACCCCTTCGTTCCCCTCACCGATCTTGTTGTCCTTCTCTGTACACACTCAAGAAACTCTACATCCTTCCTAAAATGAGGCCTCCAGACCTGTACGCAGTACTCAAGGCGTGGCCTGACCATTGCCTTATACAAAGGGATAATCACCTCCTTTTCCCTACTAGAAAAATTCCTGTATATCATTGACAATACTTCATGACCTGCTCTGGCAGCCTGTCTGCATTGCTCAGAAAACTTCATATCTGACTGCACAATTACTTCCAGGCCTTTTTCATTTTCTACCACCCTATGTGAATAAGGATAAGAAAGAAAAGCAAGGAGGTGGTGTTATTATCTTCTATTCAGGAAAATTCGAGCTAAAATACATACAACAAAGAGTTCAACAATCAGTATCATATTTAGAAATGAAAAATATTTACTGCAACTAGCCGTTATATATCCCCCTCTGGGCATGATGATCAGATAATGTCAGAATTGCTTCCTTCGATTTCTCTGAATCTGGAGAATTGTACTAATACCATTGTTACTGTCAATTTCAATATGTCCCTTCCAAAGAATACTGCTGCCAGGAGTGAACTTGATGCTGCCCTCAACAAATAGGATTAACACAAGTAGTGGTGGATCTGACAAAGGAATATCAGACACTTGACCTAGTTTACCACAACAACCTCCCATTGACTAAAGCCATGCTAGATATGTTCAGATTTCCTTCAGACCATGTCTCATTATTTGAACTTCCCACACTCTCAGAAGAAAACACAAAGTCTCAATACTTAATAAAAATAGTATTTTCGATATGATACCTGAAGAGTGATGTTGTCTTCTGCCATCTCAAAACCACTGACTGGCATGCAATTTCTACAAAGTGGGTAAATGAAGCCATAATAGAGGTACCAACAATGAGAAGGCAGACAGCTAGGAGAGTATCAAAAACAATCAGAACTTCTAAGCACACCAACCAGTGGTTTTCACTGAATGTGAAGCATGCCTTTGTTAATAAGCAGAAAGCATTTTGGAAATGGAAGAAAACTTCTCACATGAAGATGTGACTGCTTATAAGAAAGCACAAGCTAAATTTCTCCAGCTTAAGAGAAGAGCCCATTACAACATTATATATAATAATTTTTGACAATCTAAAAGGATCTTTGCAAAAAAAAAACAGTCAGGCTAATATTAATTAGTGTTAACATTGTGACTGAATGGATAAAGAAAACATGTAATCTACCAGCTTGCAATGTTTCCATCACAGACCTTTGGTCATTCACTAAAATAAACAGATCATCCCTACAGAAAAACTAAATTATGAGTGGAATAAATAACAGATATAATAAATTAGGCAAAAATCAAACAGTAGGACTGGTGGCTTCCCTTTATTTATCCTAAAGATCTGTAGCCCATTCTTAGTAGATGCTCTGTTTTATATCTTCCAAGAGATAATGGAGATAGTTTCAGTCCAAATATCTGGAGCCAATATACAGTGATGCTGATCCCAAAGGTTAAACACCGCAAGGACCTAAAAGACCTAAAACCTGTGGTACTACACTGACAGTGGTAGAGAATGAAAGGGACCTGGGGGTGGTTGTGCATGCAGATATGAAGTTCTCTGAGCAGTGCAGATGGGCTGCAAGAGTAGCTCATGGTGTATTGTCAATGATATATAGGAATTTTTCTAGCAGGGATAAGGAGGTGATTATTCCCTTGTATAAGGCAATGGTCAGACCACACCTAGAGTACTGTATACAGGTCTGGAGGCCTCATTTCAAGAAGGATGTAGAGCTGCTGGAACGAGTACAGAGAAGGGCAACAAGATTAGTGAATGGAACAAAGGGGTGTTCTTACGAAGAAAGGCTTAAGTTTTGCAAATTACAGTGTCTGGAGACTAAGCACCAGCGAGGTGATCTGATAGAGGTGTATAAAGCCTTGAATGGTTTGAGCATGCTCAATGCTGATGGGATTCTTTCTCTCGCTCAGAATAATCACCTGAGAGGGCATAAATTCAAATTGAGGAAAGACAGATGTAGGATAGACGTGCGGAAATTTGCCTTTAGCCAGCTGGTGGTTGGTTGGCGGAACAGACTTCCATCCCTTGTCGTGGAAGTTGATAGCCTAAATAAGTTTAAGGCTCAGCTGGACAGGTATTTCGAACGAACAGAGGGGTGAAGTGGAAGTGGTTTTTTTTTTTTGGCTGATGCTGCATAAGCTTGTTTTCTTGCATCAAATGCCTCTACTAATGCTAATGCTAAGACCTACGACCTATTTCTATTGAATACTCATTACTTAAAGTGTTTGAAAAGCTGATTTATTCTGATCTTTTAAATTAGTATTTTAGCCGTAGACCTCAGCACCTACATACAATTATCAATAAAAGGTTTGATAACTTCCAACTTATTCAACCTAGAAATCATCAATGCCATCCTCTGCCTATGGTACATGGTCGTTTGTTACCATAACATCTAAATTACACTAAATATACATAGGGAATCCTACAATAAGGTGTTTTGTCTGCATTATTCTTCACAGCTGCACTAGAACTCTTCTTATTCAATAATTCTGACTTCTCATTCTATGCTGATGATATTAAACTTTTTTTTTTATCAGATGATGAGAAGGACATTCCTACAATCCAGGAAGAGATAAATAAAAAAGCTCTGTTTTCTTGTAAAGGCCATTTGGGCATTGATAAATGCCCAAACGACCTTTAGACGAAAACAATCGAAGAATGATGGCCTCCGTACAGAATACTTCTTTCACAAAGTACAAATACACACTGACTTGGAACTAATCTGGGATGAAAATTTTACATTTCAAATCATTCCAGTGTTACAAGTAGGATTTGAAATGTTGCAAAAGCCATTATGACATTATGGAGCATGCGATAGGAGCTGCTGGGTGCAACAAACATCGAACTAGTTGTCCAGCATGTACAAGATGCCTTACCCCACTTGTTTTGTATGAGTTTGCCATTTCATCATCCACTCCCCAATCCTGAGTTAGGAAAAACGTTATTACTGAGTACTGGGTTCTCAGATGGATTAATAGATCTGCTAAGAATCCCCTTATCACTTTGAAGTCAGTCCTATTTACAATGCTCGACAAGGCACCATGGAAACAGATTCTAGAAGAAAGAATGTCACCCTTTTTCAACTCCTTTCTGGTTGAAAGGATGCACCAGATATATACCAGCATGTAAATCAAGTTTCAACTCCAGGAGAGCTGTAAAAGATGGAAAATGGCCAGTTTTTCTGTCAAAGAACACACAATTGAATTCCCTACAAGGTATGTTTCCAACAAACACCTTAAAATTGCGGAATACACTTAATTTCGATTATGAAAAAACGTGTTGTGATAAGAAGTGTAGAAATACAGTGATGGCAGAAATCTATAAGATAGGATTCTAGAAATCCACCAGGCATTGAACTACAAGTTATACAATTGAGGGAACTCAGTTGTATAACTGTACATCCTTCCCTGAAGATGGTAAATGTCCGTTCAGCACAATTAATATACTTGTGTTCTTCAATACAAAAGGCCCATAATCTGTTATATGATGTATCTTTAGTAATGTAACAGTTAATGAAATTGGTATTTGAAATTGTAAGCTAACATTAGTAACCTGCTCTAATTGTAAGTTGTAAATAATGTACAATCTTCACCCTTTTAGCTATTATGGTCGTACTGGGGTGTCATGTAACTAAACTGAGTTAAATAAATAAAATAATAAAAATTCAAGGCAAAAGCCTCGGACTACAGAAAATTTACAGGCATATTAGTATAAATGTGTCATGTTTATATGCAGTAAATTAACCAAAGGTATTATAGTGGCATTGTTTCATTACATCTCATATTGAAGATGCCTTTGCAATGAGTTGCCTTTTCGGTTTAGTTCAAATAAGTAATGCTTTCCCAATAGAAAAGACCGTTGTTGCTTATTCTCAGTGGATACCATTACCCAGACAGCTGTTTCAGGGATATATGGCCCTTTAATATATTTGTGTTCTTCAATATAAAAGGACTATAATCTGTTATATGATGTATCTTTAGTAATGTTAATGAAATTGGTGCCTTCTCTTCATCGCATCCAAGCCAACATGCCCTGCATTCGCCACTTTAATGCTCTGGTTAATTACTGAGCATACCGGAGAAGGAGCCAGCGGTATGTGCATCAACTGCCTCTGTTCATGCTGTTCTTTCCCATGAGCTGCGAAGACAAAAATTGGGACTTTCAAGTGTATCAAGTGTATTTAATTTAAATAAATACACCAGTATTTATTTAATGTAATTTTATGCCATCTTAATTTATGTAACCTAATGCCATTATGGAAGTCACTGTATCATCTTATTAATGCCTTATGTCATTTGATGTTATTTCATTTAATTGTTTAATGTCCTATACCACTTAATGGCAATTTATTTATTTACTTCTGTAATATATCTGGTAGTTATCATCTCTATAAGTGTCAAGACCTGGCCTTTTGGCCATGAAGGGACATTGAAACACTATCCAATCATGTAACTGTCACAATTGAAGGTGGTGCAATAAAAGATTCTTTCTCTCTCTTTATTGGTGTGTGGGTAGGTAGGTACCCTGTTAGTATAACAGCCGACAACCTAATTGTGAAATTTCACAACTGAGATGTCAGCCATCAGTGTACCTACCCACCGATGAAGGACCAAATAGCTCTGAAGTGGCCATCTGGGTGGTGGTATCCACTAAGAATAAGTAACAATGTACTCCTCTATTGGGGAATCATTATCTATTTGAAGTATAACTGAATAGGCAACTCATATTGTGAAAGCATTCACAATATGAGATGTAATGAAACAATGCCAATATAATAACTTTGGTTAATTTACCAGTATAGATATGATGCATTTGCACTAACTTACATGTCTGTAAATTTTCCCATAATTTGAGGCTCTTGCCCTGAATTTTTATTAAGTATTAAATACTACACACCATTTGGCACCTCTCATATTGTGAACTTAATTTCACAACTGGGTTGTGAAATTAAGTTCACAACCCAGTTGTGAAACTGGTTGTCAGCTGTTATACCATCAGTGTATCCACCCAACCAACGATGAAGAGTCAACCATCTCTGAAACAGTCATCTGGGTGGTGGTGGTATCCACTGAGAATAAGTAACAATAGTTTTCTTTATTGGGGAAGCATTACTTATTTGAAGTGTAGCCGAATAGGCAACTTGTCATGAAGGCATTCACAATATGGGATGTAATCAAAAAATGTCACTATAATAACTTTGGTTAATTTACTGCATATAAACATGATGCATTTGCACTTCTTTATACTATAAATAAAATAAATAAATGACTCCATTCTTTTTAAGATGATCTTGCAGTACTTCTTTAACTGCTGACCCCATTATTTTCCCTGGAACAGAAGTCAAGCTTACAGGTCTATAATTGTTCACATCACCTTTTGATCCCTCTTTCTGAACAGGAGAGACATTCCTTTAATCTATAGGAACCTCATCCTGAATTCAAGGATGCTCTCATAATTATGGCCAAGGGTCTGCATACTTCTTTTAATGTAACTGGATAGATCCCATCAGCACCAGGTGACATATTTACTTTTTTTCTTCAGAAATTTCACTTTCTTCTCAGTTATAACAAAATCATTTAACTTCCAGTTATAACTTGGTATACTTCTGGTGTTTCCATCCTCAAAAACTTCCTCATGCATGTAGATGAAAAATATTTAGTTTGTCAGCAACCTGAACAGGATCATCAATAGTTATGCCATTCACATGTAATGGACAAATGTTGTTCATCCCTTTCCTTCTAGTGTTAATTAACATTAGTAAAGAATTCTTTGCTACTCTTCTTTGCATTCTTAACCAAAAGATGTCTCATAATCTGCCTTAGTTTTCCTCTCCCCCCCTGGTGACCTGATTGCAGATTAGTTTATACTGTAGGATTCCATGTTCCCTCTAATTTATAATCATTCCACACAATTTTCTTTCTGCTGCTAGTCTCATCAGTTCATCTGAATACATTTAGCAACAATGTATTTGAATATGTTGTTCAGCTGTCAGTGTTATTCTTGAATCAGTCTTTATTAGCAGTTATTTTTTAAAAATAACCTGAATGTGTCCTACTCCTGTAGGACACATTCAGGTTGTTTGAAGATTTGAACCAATGGCCTTTCAGTTGTTGAGCAGGGTATTACCCACTATATTCAGTCATTGCTGTTATCCATAAAAGATTTTTTCAACAAATCAAAATGCAGTGCAGTAACTAGTGCATTATTTTTCTTAATCATTGCACTAAAATCAAACTGCACACCAAGAAAATTACATATTTAAATGAGATAAACTTAAAAAACTGAGCTCTAGGCAGAAAAAAAAGAGTAAGAACATTAATAAACAAAATAAATGACAAAATTTGGCAATTATAACATATTTTACATGTTTTCAAAAATAAAAAAAATTCCTAAAATGCCTTATACAATATTAAACAAAACAGAGAGAGAGCATACATACTTGAAGTATAGGTCCCTTTGCTTTGCAAATCTTAAGCACGGCCACAAATGGAATTGCAGCAGTAGACAGAAGAGACATCACCCAGCCTATGGCACTAGCCCACTCAGGGTACACATAATCACCATATTCATTTGGTTTTGTATCCACCCAAGTGAAAATCAAAATAAACTAAAAAAAGTAAGATATTTTTAATTAGAAAACACTTTAAATAATAATAAGAGCATATATCTAGAGAAAAACAAAATAATGTAAACAAAACTTGAAAATAAATCAACTGAAGCAATGGTTAAAAATACCTTTAATTTATATTCTATTGATTCCTGCTCTAGACAGGAATTAGATTGAAAATCTGACATTGCGGAGGTGGGGGGGAGGCCTATTTACAACTGCACTATGCTTTATGTTATCATGCGAACATTATGCAACCAAATTTATATTTTGTACTCGTATGAATTTATTCTGTATGTTCATTTAGTTTTTTTTAACCATAAACAAAATGCCAGTTCTACTGCCATATTTCTTTATGGTTTTTAAGATTCCATATTACAGCAAAAATTAAGAATACCCCACTTATCAGTTGACAACTGAGTAAGGTCAAATGAGATAAGAAGCCTTTTGGTTATCTGATAGTAAGCTTACTTTTTTAAATGTAAAATGTTACTATAGCAGAATAAAATTAAAAATAAGACTGTTACACTATTGAAAAAGTGTTTTCCCTCAATCATTTGCTAAATTGTTTAGCAAATTATTGTAGTTTATTGATTCTAAACAATAATTTTCCTGAATAATGTTAATTTTATTTAACCAACCTGTTTTTAAAAGGGAAGCATATTGCTATTCAAGTTCTATTTCCCTTCTTCCCCCTTTCTAACACAATGAAGAAATCCATCAACAGCCAACTTTTAGGCACTTTTCCTACTGTACGGATGTAATTATAATGTTACCTCTCTTCTTTCCCATCAATGATGACCTGCTGCTTATAACCACAAAACTATATTTCTGCACACTGGTTGACTTGTTTTCAGTCATGTGTAAAATATGTAATGAGGAAGACCAGGGCTCCCACTCACAAATTTTAAAAAAACTTAGATTGCAACTTAAATAAACCCAAAAAAAACCTAGTTTTCATCATATAGTATAGCAACACAAATAAGATAAAACTTACCATGCAAAAATATCTTTTATTTAATTGTAATCAGAATTTTCATCCCATTCAGTTCCCTCCACATTTATTTTTTGAAGTTCTTTCATTTTTTTCAAACGTTCTTCGTATATTTTAACAAGTTCCTTGTATGACTTCTTTTACCAATTCTGATTTAGGTTTCCTTGTATAGCAATTTTGATTAGATCTATTTATCGCCTGTTTTGCCATTAGTCGATTTTTCACAGTTTCTGGTTTAAGGGAGTTTGTGGCTTTTGTTTTTATATGGTTTACCTGGGAGAAGATTCTTTCTACACTTGCCAAAGAGTGAGGTAAAATAGTTAGACTGGTCATAAAGTTAGATAAAATCTCATATTTAGAATTATTAAAGCCATCTTTTACATTACGTAACAGATACCAAAACTCAGGGATGGTTTTGTAAGAGAAATCTAAATCTTGATTTAAACGAAATGATTTCCATTCATCATCTAGAAGATCTAGTTTGTCTTCAGAAACAAGGTGAGGGAACTGCACTGCTAAATGGAAAATTGAGGATGGCGAATTGGCACGATCATGTATCACTGCTGGGTCAAGAACATTGAGACTGGCGATAATTACATCATCATTTAGAGGAAATCTTTTTCTGATTTCCATACAAAGTTCAACAAGAAATCTTAAACAATCATTTTTAAACCTGCTTTCACTGTCACCAAGTGGTGTTGAATTTAATAAGGCCATACAACGGCCTCCGAAATATATTTTATTCAGAGGCTTATGATTTATTGCATTGCTTGGATCAATTTCAACCAGCTTGCGCGAAGTAATGACTTCTTCTTTTATGAAAAAACTAAGAATATTTTTATACTCAATTGAAACCATTGAATGAAGTAAGTGCAATCTGAAATGCTCAGATTGAAATTCAATATTCAGGCAGTTTATTTTCTCCAGTACATATCCTAAAAACAACAACATATGCTTAGTTCCTTTGGTGATCATAGTATTGTAAATATTCCCTTCACCATTGATTTTCTCAATTTTTGATTGAGACTGAAAATAAAGAACTAACGCATCCCACTGCTCAATAATAATTTTTATTACATTGCCACGGGATAACCAACATGTTTGTGCGAATTTGGGGATTTTATGCTTAGCAGTATCTACAACATCTTGAATCATTTTGAACTCGTTTAATCTTTTACTACTACGGGAAAAATAACAAGAGATATCTTTTATAAATATTTCTAGATATGATGGTAGTACCTTGATTGAATGACTAGCACATAATGCAAAAGAATGGCAAACACATCCCATTATAAATACTGATGGTACATCCTTTTTTAGCAATGACTGGAACCCACTCTTAGTACCCATCATAGTGGCACAATTATCACTTCCAAAGCCAACTAGATTACTTATTTGAATGTTTTTTTCTATGAAAAGATCTTTTACAGCTTGATAAAGCCCTTCTGAAGTACCATTTTCGACACAGTGTTAAGTAACACATCTACAACATCAAGTTTTTGAATATCAAAATATCTAACAACAACAGCTAGAACTTGAGATAAAGATAAATCTGTACTTTCATCTATTATCATTGAAAACTTGTTGTTTCTGCATATGTTGGAAATGTATATTTTTTCATGATAGGCTATGCCATCTTGTATAAGATAAGAGACTTTAGTCGCCTTTATCTGAACTTGTTTTGCAATATTGCTATCATGAAATGCTTACTTACATGCTTCTATAAGGTGATCACATTGCCCAAATGGAATATTATGCTCAGAAATTAGTGCAGCAATTGTTAACTCTGCCTTTGCTACTTCTTCATTCTCCGTAGGTTTACGTTTTGTGAAGAACGTGTCTAACATTGAACTTGTCTTAGCAATATTTGCACTTTTTTTATGTTTAACTGTATTTTTATGCACTAGTAACATCGATTTATTGGCATTCTTTAATTTCGTTTCACAACAAATACAGTAAGATGCACCTTTTTCATTACTGTCTTCTTTCAACCAATCCTTTAATTCCGGATCTTCTAACCATTCATTTCTAAAATTTTGAGTATACCACCGTTTACTCATCTTTCTCTGTGGAGAACAAGTTTCAGACATTGTGGGCAATTTGTGGATATGGCTAATTAGCAGTTATCTTATTTAAAATGTTCTATAAAATAAAAAATAAATCACTAATCCATTAACATAAAATAGAAATAGTCACTACAATTTAAATTTATTATATCACTGTATGTAGTACACGCATAAATATAAAAATCACACCAAATAATGCAATAATACCACGAACGATCACAAAAGACTGTGCAGTAAAGACCGCCTTCCGCCTGCTCAATAGGCTGCGCATACATGTTAGTAACACGAACGAAAATCATAGTGTAGAACCCTGTGAAAACTTTGAAATCCTTTTACATTTGTAGTATTTTGTACAAGCACTTGAGATATTACAAATTATGATCAGTATTGTTAGAATATAAAATTAAGAAAATTGTAAACTGTTATTAAATGTATTAAATTTTATTGTATTTACAAGAAATAAAAATAAATTTTGACTTAAAATTAAAAATTACCAAAAAAACCCAGATAATGAGATATTTTTGTGAAAAAATATCTCATTATTTTGTGAAAAAAACCTATCAACCTAGATGACAATCAAAAAACCCAGATCTGGGTGGAAAAACCCAGGAGTGGGAGCCCTGAGGAAGACAATACTGTCATTGCTCTGGTTTAGTAGTTGAAATGAAACAGAATTACAAAAACGTGAGTGGTGATTTCATTTACATCCTTTAAACTGTAGAACATTTACTGCTGCTAATGAACTTTCAGAAGATAGCAGAAATTTCAAAATTTACCATATTTTTAGAGAGTTTTCCCATATTTATTTGGAGAGTGAGTACACAATACACTTCAGATAGTGTGAGAGTGTTGAAGAACAACTATTAATTAATAATGCTTATGTAAAAGTATGTTACTTATTTATTTATTACAATAGGCCCATTACTTAATATTTCATTGAGGCAAATTAGTAGCCTATCTCTCCTATTGACAAGCTGAAAAAAATATATATAATTATAGTAGCAAACAAATATAATGCCTGTTCTGTGTACTCTTGATAAATAAATGAATGCAGTGAGCATTATGTACCACCATGAACATGGGTCCTGGCACAATGTTTCTTTATTTACCTAAAAGTTATATTTCTATTTTCCTTTTAGAAACCCTTCTAAGCAACAGAGGATGATATTCTAGTGCCAGAGAGACAAAGTGGATTAGTCTGGAACTTTGGAAAATTTCAGAAGGGCCAGTGAGCTGTGTAGGCCAATGAGCCATAACTATTGCTTAAAATTTGTGTAGGAAAACTAGCAAGTACATAGCAATTGGAAATAGAAATAAAACCTGCCATGAGGAAGTATCAAATTAAAATGCACTATGAATTTAAATGTTTTCATCAATTTGTCATATTTGTTGTGATGTTCTTTATCCTTGTTTACTTTATTCAGTATTTTCATATCACATTGTACATATACCAAACCTCTATGGGGAAAACAAAAAATAAAAATTTTTTTAAATGCCATGGTATTTTTTGTGTGTCAAAGTATCAAGGTCGGTAGGTTAGTTCCATGGCTCGCAAACTTATTTCGCTTGCGAACCCCTTTATTAAAAATAAAATTGACGCGACCCCTCAATGTAAATCTCGAGGGAGGATGACAAGATTTTCAGAGAAAAAGAAAAATGGAATTTTATAAATTATGTAGTAGAAATTTTCATTTGAGTACTGAGAAAGGAATAAAAAAACTGTTTCCTTTTTAATTTTTTTTATACATTAAAATAATTTTCCTCCTAGTGATATTTATTCAGCCAATGGAAGAATAGAGATGCAGGTTACATGGTAATACATAACAAATACTAAAATACTTATTATTATTATTATTAGCCATATGGTGCAAGGAAGCCTGAGGCTTATGCTGCACCAGCCAAAAAAAAAAAAAAAAATTCCCGTGTTAACTTAGAGAGAGAGAGAGAAAAGTAGAAGGGAATCACCAAGAAAGCAAGAAAGAGAAGCATGATGATATCCAGCTCAGGACCCTGGATTTTCCAAGCCCATACTCACCAGATGTGAGCCCCTGGGGTGAAGCTTGTTTTACTGTGGTAAAACAAGCTTCTGTTTAAGCGCGGTCACACGCTATGTTTATCTAACATGACCACACGGTACCAAGCTTGATTTCCATATGTAACGTATTTATGTAATCATAGCAGAGGAAGAGACACACACACAGTGTCGAAAGCTTCTGTAAGTATTTTATTTTACTTTATCAAAAGAAGCGAGTGCAGCAAGCGGGGGACAAAACCCCCTAGTACACATTAAAATAATTGTTTAATATTTTAATTGAATACAGCAAAAACAACAAATAAAATTCTTATTTTTCAATTAAGATTGCAAAACAAAAAAATGAACAATTACAAAACAAAACAATTAATGAGAAGGATGAGCCTGGATAACCGATAATATTTGATCCATATTTAGATGCAATATTTGAAATTACTAATCTCATGTCATCTTCTGGATGATGTCTGGAATGCTGTTTTGTTTTTATTGCTGTTAATTTTATGACATAAATATGTATACCCGAAAGGCAGCTATCATTGTATTGCCATTTTCAATTTTTCTGGATACTCATCTTGAGGAGAAAGCCAAATTTTTTCACAAGTTGTAGTATTGAAACGGGCGCATACTGCATTGTCAGACAACAGGTTGAATAAGATCTTCCTTTTGCTCAATGGTAATTTTGGGACATGAAGAAATTTCAAAAGCAAAGGGATCATGAATCCAATACAAATTTTTATTTGGAGATACATTAAATCATTTGGAAAAATTCTTAATTAGCATCGTTAGGTAGGAGGCAATGATATCTCTAAATTGTAAAATGTCAATAATACTGCTGTTAACAAAATCAGAAAACATGGGAACATTTCAGTATTATTATGCTCAAATTCAGTCTTCCAAAGGTTAAGTTTATTTTTGAAAGCTTCTGAGTATTAATATATTTGTTCCCTATCCTTGAAGACTTAAAAGTTTAAATCATTAAATTTTCAAATATATAAACAAGGTAGCTAAGTTTTCCATGCCATTTTTCATTTGTAAACAATTGAGCAAGGTTCTGCTGATCTGTATCTGATAAAAACAATAAAACTTCATGTTTGAGGCCAAAAAAGACGTCACAACACTTTACCACTGGGCAACCACCTCACTTCGTATATAAAAGAAGCGTTTCATAAGCAGATCCCATTTCCTTAAAAAGTATAGTGAAAAGTCTGCTATTTAACTTCTACTTTCAATAAATTGATCACACTTACTGCATCTTTCAAAACTTTGTGCAAATCAGTTTGCATTTCCTTCACTACTAATGCTTCCCTATGTATAATGCAATGATTCAAAACTGTATTTGCAGCAATTTCCTTTACTTTGCCTTTTAAACCTTTATTTAATGCAGCCATCAGTACAAATTGCAACACAGTTGTTCCACGTTACAATATTTGTTTGAAAGAAAATATTTATAACATCAAATATCTTCTGGCCAGTCATTCTTCCTTCCAAAGCTTTGCAAAATAGAAAATCCTCCTTGTAGCAGTATCCGACATATAGAATAAGTTGAGAACAGTTTGGAAAATCTGTGGATTCATCTAATAGTATTGCAAAAATTGGACTTTCTCTCAATCAATTTAATAAATTGAATTATATGTTGTCCAATAACTGCAATATGCCTGAAAACAGTGTCTCTGGACAGAGGAATGGTTTTTAAATTGTTGTTGTACTTTTCTCCATGCATAATTGAAATAATTTTTATTGCAGCAAGGAGAATGTACCAAATTATGAAGCAGCATAAAGCTTGCATGCTATATATTGTATACACACTTGCTACGTATATTTACTGCTACTGCACATTCACACCTTTGGCCTTTAGGCATACAGTACAGGCAATTTGAGAATTTGTGCTGTAGGAAGCACGAATTAAGAGCTAAGGGGATTAATTGAGTAGTACTTCTCAGTATTACTCAGCATTTGAGTAGTACTGAGAAGTTGCACTAGTCAGCTGCTTTTTGTGTGTCCATAGCCAGTGAGCAAATTAAGGCGTATTCCCGACGCAGTAGGCAGTAGGGTTCATTCATATCTTGGACTTTAGCATTAGCATTAGTAGAGGCATTTGATGCAAGAAAGCAAGCATATACAGCACAGCCAAAAAAAAAAAAAAAAAACCACTTCCACTTCACCCCTCTGTTCGTTCAAAATATCTGTCCAGCTGAGCCTTAAACTTATTTAGGCTATCAACTTCCATGACAAGGGATGGAAGTCTGTTCCACCAACCAACCACTCGCTGGCTAAAGGCAAATTTCCGCACGTCTATCCTACATCTGTCTTTCCTCAATTTGAATTTATGCCCTCTCAGGTGATTATTCTGAGCGAGAGGAAGAATCCCATCAGCATTGAGCATGCTCAAACCATTCAAGGCTTTATACACCTCAATCAGATCACCTCGCAGGTGCCTAGTCTCCAGACACTGTAATTTGCAAAACTTAAGCCTTTCTTCGTAAGAGCACCCCTTTCTCCCATTCACTAATCTTGTTGCCCTTCTCTGTACTCGTTCCAGCAGCTCCACATCCTTCTTGAAATGAGGCCTTCAGACCTGTATACAGTACTCTAAGTGTGGCCTGACCATTGCCTTATACAAGGGAATAATCACCTCCTTATCCCTGCTAGAAAAATTCCTATATATCATTGACAATACACCATGAGCTACTCTTGCAGCCCGTCTGCACTGCTCAGAGAACTTCATATCTGCCTGCACAACCACCCACAGGTCCCTTTCATTCTCTATCACTGTCAGTGTAGTACCACAGAGTTGATACGTTGCTCTGGGGTTGCTGTTTCCCATGTGTAGTACTTTACATTTGTCAATGTTAAACTTCATTTTCCACCTCTCAGCCCATCTGCTCAACCTTTCCAGATCCTGTTGCAGCAGCATAGTGTCAGTAGTGTCCTTGACAACCCTGCCTACCTTTGTATCGTCTGCAAACTTCGACATTAAGCTTGATATACCATCATCAATATCATTTATGAATACAGAAAACAATAATGGACCCAACACTGAGCCCAGAGGGACTCCACTAATAACATTAGTCCATGATGAGCAGTGTCCATTGATTACCACTCTCTGTCTTCTCCCCCTCAGCCACCCCTTTATCCACAGCAGCAATTTGCCTCCAATGTCACACTGCTCCAATTTGTACAGCAGTCTTCCATGTGCAACAGTATCAAAAGCCTTTCTAAGATCCAAGTATATAATATCAAAGTTATTCCCTGCATCCAGTTCCTTTGTGACTGCATCATAGTATCCAATCAAATTGGTCAGGCAAGACTTCCCCTTAACAAAACCATGCTGTGTCCGAGCTATAACTGAAGTCTTGTCTAAATGATCCTGCAATGCTTCTTTAACTAGTGCCTCCATTAATTTTCTTGGAACAGAAGTTAAACTCACAGGTCTATAATTGCTTGTGTCAGCCTTCGATCCTCCTTTATGAATTGGTGTCACATTTGCACATCTCCAGTCTGCGGGTACCTCCCCTGAGTCCAAGGAAGCTCTCATAATTATGGCTAAGGGTTTGCTTAATTCCTCTGCTGCCTCCTTTAATATAACTGGATAACTTGGTTCAAGTAGCAAAGTCTTTATACTTACAGTATTGAAAAAGTAATTTTAACAACAGGTTTTTAGCTTTTATGTACACAAAAAATAAATTTATTTAAATATTTCTGTGACCCCTTTAATTTATCCCACAACTCCTCTGGGGATTGCGCCCCACAGTTTGTGCATCACTGGTTTAGTTAATGATCAGCACCAAGCAGAGCTTCTTCAGAATGACTTAGATAGACTTCAGGGATGGTCAGAAAAGTGGCAGCTATGTTTTAATGCAGCAAAATGCAAAGTTTGGGGAATAGTAACTCCAAAATAACTTATACACTTGGTGGGCTAAAAACAGTAAAGTAAAAAAAAGAAAAGGATTTGGGAGTTACAATATGGTTGGGCACGAAGTTCTCTGAGCAGTGTGGACAGGCAGAAAGGAAGGCCCACGGTGTCCTATCAATGATTTATCAAACATTTGCTTATAGAGATAATAATCTCACTGTATAAGAAAATTTTAAGTCCACACTTGGAATACTGTGTTTAAGTATGGAGACCACACTTAAAAAATTAATGCACATCATATGGTGCAATAGGAAAAGTATTTGTCATTATGAAATGCAATAAACCACATTTTTCTTTACCAATTACCTAGTATTTGCTCCTGGGATCTTTTTTTTTTTTTGTTAAGTGGAAAAAAAAATTACAAAAAGGCCAAAATGATTAATTATTGTGACTTACAAAACCAGGCACTAAAATTACAAGATTTAAAAAAATAAATCTTTATTAAAATTTATCCCATATAAACAAATACATATTTTCCAATGCATGTGTAAAGTATATGAAATATCTTCTTCACCTACTGACCTGTTGTAAAATATAAATAAGTAAAAGTTTTCCCCAAAAGTAACTATGCAGTGAATCAAGAAAATTTAGGTATGTATATTATATAATTGTTTATTGAAAAAATCAACACGCTGAAGAATGAAAAATTCCAATATGGACTATACAAGAGTTCAACTGACTGCACATGGATAGTTTGACTGTCTTTTCCATGTCTATGTGACAGGAAAAAGACAGTCAAACTATAAAGCAGATGCTGTGCAGAACACTACAGCAATTCACTGCATAGTTACTTTAGGTACAGCCTGTAGACAAAGCCTTCACTTTTTTCAGGAAATTTGCACTTAAACATTTGTTTATCCTCTAAAACAAAGATCCAATTTTCTGCATTTTAAAATTAAAATGCACTCTAATATTTTATTTGATTTAGTATCTCCTGATGTTCAAATTCTGAAATCATCAGCTCATCTATATTTAAATATCACATTGACTGCATAAATAAAAATTATCCTGCCTTTAACATAAGGCAGGATAAATTTTTACATATCAAAACTTACCAATTCCAATCTTACCAAAATTTTAATCATAATCCAAAATAGGTGTGAAAAGTACAGCATCACAATCCTCTGTATTTTATCATGATAGAATGTTGCTACAGTACAATAGTGAATACTACTGTTAGTTGAAACAATAAATGGTCCACTTTGCAAAAACTGCACATTCCAGTAGCTAAATCAGATATAGTTTTATTCAAAATAGCAGTTACTTTTATCCTGCCAGAACTACACTCCTTGATTATGAAGATTACATCCCACAAAAAATGAAGTGAAAACTGCTTTTTACATCCAAATCAGCAGTAACACTTTAAAAGAAAAAAAAGAAGGAAATTTTTTTATGAAAACTGCTAACATGAGATGTATTAAAACCTATAATACTTAGTATCATGCATGAGCCAAAGGAAGGTTGCAATTAATCTCACTATTCACAAAAACAAATGCTACTTTTTAGGCATGTATGAAAATGCATAAAGCACCTACTGTCTTCACAGTGCCTACCTGTCTCCTTGTTCACCACTCCATCCATGTAACACTTGACTCACTGGATGGATTTTCGTAAAATTTTATATTTGAGTCCTTTAGTCTTCAAGCCATCTTAAGTTTCATTAAAATGGGACTGATAAGAATTTAGGCAATTTTTATTTTTTTTCCAAAAAATTTCAAGTTATCTGCATACATAAATCGAAATGTATGCATTTATGTATTATTGGTCATTATTCGATAACAATAAAGTCAAATCAATACCAGATTTTCAGGGTATGTTCTCTTAGTCTCTGGAAATGTTCAAGATAAACTACAATTCAACAAACCCAGCAGCCCTCCCATGAGAAATCTATTAGGAAGCTTTTAAGATCAATTACAATTCCACAGCTGCTGTTCACCCTCCACATAAATCTGTCTATTGATTTATATATTATATTGATATATTCTATTTATATATATATATATATGAAAGTATGTTTCAGGCATTATTTGAGAAGCAAAAGTCAGATTGATACCAAATTTATAGTGCATGTTTTGTTGGACCCTGATTAGATTTTAGGTCCAATTCTAATTCCATATCTCCTAATCTTTCTCCCCACAGAAGCACTGCAATAAGTATGGAACATAAGGTCAGCTCCTTTTCAAATTTTTAGGAGTTTTTAGAATAGTCTTCTGGACCTTTGTAACAATTTGAGGCATTTAACCTCAATCAAGATCTGAATGGAGCCTTATTGAGTTGAGGTGTTTATGGCTCTGAATGGATTGAGTAAGCTCAGTACTGATCCTCCCTCTTGCTCAGGTTATGCATATGAGGGTATAAATTCAAACTGAGGGAGGATGGTTGCAGGATGGATGTGTGAAAATTTGTCTTCAGCCAGTGGGTAGTTGATTGTTGGAACAAACTTCTATCTGGTGTTGTAGAAGTAAGTAGTTTGAATAAATTAGTAGGACGAGGCTACTAGAGACGGTCGTTTTCAAAGCCGCTAAGTGGATTTTTGTTAATTATTGATTTGAAATTATTGTTTTTCTAAAACTTTTGATTTAAATTTAGTAGTATAACATTATTTTGTGATTTTCTGATTAATTTGGTGTATTTATTCTTTACTCGGCCTTGTAATTGCATAAAAGTATCGGTAAAGGTTTCCACCTGTTTCAACTCCGCTAACCGTTCGTAATTTTCCCGCCTTTGTGATACGATATACCGTACTAGATAGCGTTAGTTGAACTTCGTTAGCAGTTAAATTGTACGTTTAAATAAATACATATAACGACTTAGATTACAAACGTAATATAATTAATTTTATTTAACATAATTAATTATACATATAACCAATTAGGTTACGTAACATAAATAATTAGTAAAAACAAATAATTAATACATAACTTGATACGAAAGTTATATAAAGGGATTTCGCAGATAACACTCGTTACTGAAACGTAAATATTTCGTAGATAACACTCGTTACTGAAACGTAAATATTCCGTAGATAACACTCGTTACTGAAACATAAATATAGCGTTATAACTGTGTTTGGATACAAGTTTAGGATTTAATTTTGTACAGAAATTGAAATTTTATTGAAAGTAAATCTAAATCATGACTCAAACCAGAGCAGCAAAGCAAAGGGCTCAAGCTAATGGGAATGCTGTGGCCCAGGGGAGAACTGAGGGGGGCAGTTGTCCTCTGAATCACAGCCTTGTAAGATGCACTATTTGCTTGATGTTTGCGGAGCAGTCAAGTATGGGACATGATACTGCCATGGGGGATGTCTTTGTGTGTGTGCGATGCAAGGAGTGTAAGGAGATAAGGCGACAACTCAGCGTTGTTATGGGCCTATATGAGAGCTTGAAGGATAGGGTGGATGCCCTCGAAGGATTACAAGTGAGGGGCCCATCAAGCTCTCAGCTGCCCACACCAATGCCAGAGCTTGCACTTGGTCATCGCGGAACACAGCGGCAACCCCCAAGGCAGAATGCGCTGGTCCCAAAGGAACTAGTAGTTGTTGGTGACTCTATTGTCAGGGAAACGGGAAACATGCTTTGTAAAAAGGATAGGTGGAATAGGACCAGGGTATGTCTGCCAGGGGCAAAAGTTGATGACGTTGTAGAGCGGATATCATCTTTTAAGGGCACAAAAGGTGATATAGTTGTACACGTTGGCACTAATGACATTAAGAGTAGGAGACCGGCGGAATTACTTGACAAGTACAGGTCACTGATGAAAAAAAGCCGTGAATTAGGGTTGAAATTGAAAGTGTCTGCAATTCTGCCCAGACACGATAGGAGGGAGTATATGATGAGAGCCCTGTCAATCAATTCGGCCCTGGAAAGATTGTGCAGGGCTCAAGGGGTAGAATTTTTTTCAGCCTGGTCTGTACTTGTTAACAGGAGAGACTGCTTCTACAGGGATGGGATACACTTAAATAGAAAGGGTGCAAGAATGTTTGCTGATGCTATCGAGGCAATGTTAGGTGGGTCGGAAAACTGCTAGATTGGGGGGATACAAGGACTAATAGATTAACAGTAGCCACTGGCAGAGGTGAAAGTGATTCTTGCACTGCTTCTATTGGAATGAGCCGCAGCCTGGAAAATAAGATGCAGGATATTTCAGAGACTGCTGGGAATCATTGGGGTACAAGTAAACACATGGGTTGTGTTAGGGTAGCTAAGAAAAAGAACAGGTGCATGTATACTTGTGTGTACACCAATGCTAGGAGTTTAGTAAATAAATTTGATGAATTTGAGGTATTGCTCAAAACATCAAAGGCAGATATTGTGGGGATTTCAGAGACGTGGTGTCACACAGATATAAGAAATGCAGAACTGGAATTTGGGGAGTACAATGTGTACAGAAAGGATAGACAGGATAGGAAGGGAGGAGGGGTTATGCTATTAATTAAGAAACACATAAAATCCAAGGAAGTGAAGCCAGTCGACATCGCTGGACAGTGCAGTGTCGAGTCAGTTTGGTGTGACATAAGCATTGGGAGATCAAAATTGAGAGTAGGAGTGTGCTATAGGCCTAATGACTCTGATGAGTATAATAAGAAACTGTTCGGAGAAATAGAGTGGGCCAGTAAATCAGAGAGTCTTATAATGGGGGATTTTAATTTCCCAGATATTGACTGGAATTTGGGGGCTGGTCACTCACACAGTAGCAAGGCTTTTGTGGATTTATTGGATGATTGTTTTCTACATCAGCATGTTCGGGAGGCAACTAGAGGGAGTAATACTCTTGATTTGATTATCAGTAGTGATTCTTCATGCATTCAGAATCTGCAGATAAATGAACCACTTGGTGGCAGTGATCACAGTGTGCTGAAGTGGGAGTTACTCAAAGAGGTAACTACCATTAGGGGTAAAGGGAAGGGGTATTGCTTTCGTAAAGGCGACTACAATGGACTGAGACAGTATTTAAATTCTATACAGTGGGATCAACTGATGATATTGCCAACAGCAAATTCAAAATGGGAAGCATTCAAAGAACTTATCGTGGAAGCTACTAGGCTTTACATACCAACTAAGAAATATTGTTCAAGGTTTAGGCCTAAATGGTTGTCAGATGAACTAATGAGGCATATGGCAGAGAAGAAAAATGCATGGGATACATACAAATTAACACGTGACACGGATGCCTATGATAGATACAAGTTGATCTGTAACCAAGTTACAAAGGAGGTTAGGCAGGCGAAGGCAGATTACGAGAGATCCTTGGCAAGGGATGCGAAGAAAAACAGCAAAGAGTTCTTTACTTATGTAAACTCTAGAAGGAAGGGGATGAATCAGATTGGTCCACTTGAGATCGATGGGTCAACTGTTGATGACCCTGCTCGGGTAGCTAACAAACTAAATGAATATTTTGCATCGACATTCACACATGAGGAGTTATTCAGCGAGGGGAATGCCAGAGGTGTATTCAACTCTAGCAGTAAGCTAGAGAATCTTGTAATAACTGAGAGCAAAGTGGAGGAGAAATTGTTGAAGATAAACACAAGAAAGGCACCTGGGGTGGATGGGATCTATCCAGTTATATTAAAGGAGGCAGCAAAGGAGGTAAGCAAACCCTTAGCCATAATTATGAGAGCTTCCTTGGACTCAGGGGAGGTACCCATTGACTGGAGATGTGCAAATGTGACCCCAATTCACAAAGGGGGATCAAAGGCTGACACAAGTAATTATAGACCTGTGAGTTTAACTTCTGTTCCCGGAAAATTAATGGAGGCACTGGTGAAAGAAGCACTGCAGGATCATCTAGACAAGACTTCAGTTATAGCTAGGACACAGCATGGTTTTGTTAAGGGGAAGTCTTGCCTGACCAATTTGATTGGATACTATGATGCAGTCACAAAAGAACTGGATGCAGGGAATAACTTTGATATTATATACTTGGATCTTAGAAAGGCTTTTGATACTGTTGCACATGGAAGACTGCTGCACAAATTGGAGCAGTGTGGCATTGGAGGCAAGTTGCTGCTATGGATAAAGGGGTGGTTGAGGGGGAGAAGACAGAGAGTGGTAATCAATGGACACTGCTCATCGTGGACTAATGTTATTAGTGGAGTCCCTCAGGGTTCAGTATTGGGGCCTTTATTGTTTTCTGTATTTATAAATGATATTGATGATGGTATATCAGGCTTAATGTCCAAGTTTGCAGACGATACAAAGGTTGGCAGGGTTGTCAAGGACACTACTGACACTATGCTGCTGCAACAGGATTTGGAAAGGTTGAGCAGATGGGCTTCGAGGTGGCAAATGAAGTTTAACATTGACAAATGTAAAGTACTACATATGGGAAACAGCAACCCCAGAGCAACGTATCAACTCTGTGGTACTACACTGACAGTGGTAGAGAATGAAAGGGACCTGGGGGTGGTGGTGCAGGCAGATATGAAGTTCTCTGAGCAGTGCAGACGAGCTGCAAGAGTAGCTCATGGTGTATTGTCAATGATATATAGAAATTTTTCTAGCAGGGATAAGGAGGTGATTATTCCCTTGTATAAGGCAATGGTCAGGCCACACCTAGAGTACTGTATACAGGCCTGGAGGCCTCATTTCAGGAAGGATGTAGAGCTGCTGGAACGAGTACAGAGAAGGGCAACTAGATTGGTGAATGGGACAAAGGGGTTCTCTTACGAAGAAAGGCTTAAGTTTTGCAAATTACAGTGTCTGGAAACTAGGCACCAGCGGGGTGATCTGATAGAGGTGTACAAAGCCTTGAATGGTTTGAGCATGCTCAATGCTGATGGGATTCTTCCTCTAGCTCAGAAAAATCACCTGAGAGGGCATAAATTCAAATTGAGGAAAGGCAGATGTAGGATAGATGTGCGGAAATTTGCCTTTAGCCAGCGGGTGGTTGGTGGGTGGAACAGACTTCCATCCCTTGTCGTGGAAGTTGATAGCCTAAATAAGTTTAAGGCTCAGCTGGACAGGTATTTCGAACGAACAGAGGGGTGAAGTGGAAGTGGTTATTTTTATTTATTTATGTTACTTTTTTTTTTTTTTTTTTTTTTTTGGCTGATGCTGCATAAGCTTGCTTTCTTGCATCAAATGCCTCTACTAATGCTAATGCTAATGCTAAATTCAAAGAACAAGAGAGGATGGACAGGTCATAATGGGAAGTGTTAGTTTTTTTAGCTGATGCTGCTTAAGCTTGCTTTCTTGCACCATTTGCCACTACTAATACTAAATATTATTCCAATAGGTTAGCCCATATCTGTTAGCCCTTCCCCCCCAAAACCAATAAACAGATCTCACCTTAAAAATTAAGCCCCATACTGTGAACATAACATGGTAAGGTTCTATAAATGTTATTTGATAATTGAAAGCACCTAAAATGTAATGCAATGTATATATTACCTAACTGGTTTCATTATCTATCAGTTTGGTTTGCTTCAAACAGATTTTATCTAGTTTTCATTCATGTTAAATGACCATTTTCACATTTTCACTGTCTTCACAGTGCCTACCTGTTTCCTTGTTTACCAATCCATCCATGTAACACTTGACTCCCGGTGGATGGATTTTTGTAAAATTTTATATTTGAGTCCTTTAGTCCTCAAGCCATCTTAAGTTTCATTAAAATGGAACTGATAAGAATTTAGGCAATTTTTATTTTTTTACTTTAAAACTCTTCACTATTGAAAAATTTATCAGGAAAGATAATATATGCACAGCTAACCTGTGAAATTACTTACTTTACAGTGAGTATTATCTATAGACATAATTGCATTATATCATGACTTCACTATTTGGTAGGTATCTTCTGAAGAACAGAAGTATAATCTGGTATTTTTCATCAGATCCAGCTTCTTCCATGAGTTTGAAACAGCATACACTGTGATTCATTGCTCCAAAAAACACAATTCCACTTCTTCAGTGTCCACTTTCTACAAGCACAACACCAATATAATTGTTGCTGAGCATTGGCTTTTGTGATCATGGGTTTGTGTTTGCAACTTTACCAAATAGTGAAGTCATGATATAATGCAATTATGTCTGTAGATAATACTCACTGTAAAGTAAGGCCACACCTTGAGTACTGCATACAGGTCTGGAGGCCTCATTTTAGGAAGAATGTAGAGTTGCTAGAACAAGTACAGAGAAGGGGACCAAGATTGGTGAGAGGAACAAAGGGGTGCTCTTACCAATAGAGGCTTAAGTTCTGCAAGTTGCAGCACCTGGAGACTAGGCACCTGAGAGGTGATCTGATTGAGGTGCATAAGGCCTTGAATGCTTTGAGCAGGCTCAATGCTGACGGGATTCTTCTGCTTGTTCAGATTAAGAACCTTGATCTGAGGGGGCATAGATTCAAATTGAGGAAAAGACATTTGTAGAATAGATGTGTGGAAGTTTGCCTTTAGCCAGTGGGTAGTTAATTGCTGGAACAGACTTCCATCTGTAGTTGTGGAAGTTGATAGCTTAAATAAATTTAAGGCTGAACTAGACAAATATTTGGAGTGACCAGATGGGAGAAATGGGAAGATTTTTATTTATTTATTTTTTTTTGGCTGATGCTGTATAAGCTTGCTTTCTTGCATCATATGCCTTAACTAATGCTAATTCACTACGAAAACCATCTCAATGTAATGCTTTGCATATATTAATCATGCTGTGAAAGCCCCTTTCTTGTACATTCCCAGACATCTTGAGTGAATTTGCTATAGGTGGTGTAGTGGTGAGTTTTTATAGAAACACATTTAAGAGATCTAAGGCTTCTTGCTGTCAAACATGAGATTAGTGAGTTCAAAATTTTTAAAAATTCAATTTTCATCTCCTTTGATTTTCCACTTTTGTATAATGTTCCGTACAGTGATTCAGAGCTTTTAAAATTCATTTAACACCAAATTTTACAATGTGGTACCTAGTTACTTGTCAATGTTCAAAATTTCTAAGTTCTGCTCAGTGTGGAACTTTCTTTGAAACTGAATGATATGCATGGCATAGTTAAATTTATAGTATAACACCCACTAGATCAGAGGTGTCAAACTGAGCCTCATGGAACCCTAGAGTTCCATGAGAGTTTTGTGTGCTTTTGTGAGATTTTTATTAAGAGTGAAATTATTTTTGACTGTTTTGTTTTTGTTGTTTTTTTTTTAAAGAAAATGAGGAAAATGTGTTGAAATAACGGTTTTTGAGATACACTGAAAATCTTTTAATATAAAGGGGACCACTGTCCTAGACAACTAGGATTACTGATATTTTACATGTTATGTTATACTGGCTGCTTAGAATATTATATTTCATATGCTCTATACTGAATTGATACCTATAATCAATATTTATGCATTACATCAAAATTTATTCTGGCACTAATCAGCCATTAAAAAAAAATCCTGTTTATAATCTAGGACCATCACATAGGGTCATAAGAGTTTATTAAATAGACTACATGAATTTTACTATTTTTTTGTCATCACAAGGATCCAAACCGGCAGCAGACATAAATCTATATTTACAAACTGACCACTTGTCCATGGTCGTGGTTTCTTATTTATTGGTCTGAATATTGAAATTGTAAGAAATTGACAATATATCTCTGTCATTATAAAAAAGAATTATAAACCTTGCCTATTTGGCATACTTGCATTATATGGGCTATATCAATGTGCCTGATGTCATTCTTGAAAATCTAGGTTTAGTGCCTTGTGTCACTTATACATAGATTGAGAAAACACTTCTGCAGTGAATCACAGTTTGGATTTAATACAATGGCATATGAAGGGAAACCATTGTAATAATAATAATAATAAAAAAAATTGTATTATTCTATTAAAAGTAAAATTACGACAATTAAAAAAAAAAACTTTAGTCTTTCAATTGATCATTGCGAGTAGTAGTGACTGACTAATCCAGAAAAAAATATCCCTGGTAAAAATATATCCCATTTTCTTGTTATTATTATTATAAGATTATTTAAGTAGATAAAACCAGATCAGTGATTGACAGGTGCCACTCACTGCTTTCCCCGCCCACTCTCCTCCTACATTGATATGCCTAGGGTGTTTTCCCCCCACTTGACGCTGATTTTAAATCGCAAACTCATTTACTGATTTTAAAACAGCAGGATAGGGGGGAAAATGCCCTACCTCAGCTAAGCACCCCTGCCCCCCTATTCAATGACACAAAACAATCAGAAAGAAAACGCCTTCACAATAATCACCCAATCACAGAATTCGATCATACAATCAATGCCTAGGGTGTTTTCCCCCCCACTTGACGCTGTTTTTAAATCACGAACTCATTTACTGATTTTAAAACAGCCGGATAGGGAGAAAAAACACCCTATGTCAGCTAAGCACCCCCCCCCCTCCTCCTCAGAATCCCAGAAAAAATATCTCCAGTAAAAATTAAATTTTCATAATTTTACTTTTACTAGAATAATACAAGTTTTTTTTATTATTATTTTATTTGATAATTTTACATTTCCAAGCATACATCGGTTTCCCCTCATATGCTGTTGTATTAAATCTGAAACTGCAGAAGTGTTTTCTCAATCGATGTATAAGTGACACAAGGAGCTAAACCTAGATTTGCAAGAATGACGTCAGGTGCATTGATATACCCCGTATAATGCAAGTATACCAAATATTTTTCTTGAAAGGTATAAAAAAAAATAAATCACTTACTATAATAAAAAATGGAACTACAAATCGCCAAACTATCCTCCAGTATTGATAGTGAAAAGGATAATGACCCAGCATCACTTTTATATCTTCTAAGAAACGTTCTATACCTAAACAAAAAAAAAAAAAAAAAAAAAAAGATGACAATATATAAATAAATAAAAATATGTCCAGTTTTCGTACTAAGCAAAAATATCCACAGTTTAACATGGCTTCTTTGTTCTTTTATTTTTTATTTACTTTAGAAGAAAATAATAGTCTTGTTAACTGTTAATATAACTGATAATTTTTATTGTTAGTTTCCTGATATTTATATTTAAGAATAAACAAGTCCATCAGAACAGAGAGAAAAGAAAGTAGAATATTATTAGATTGAATTATACTTTGAAAGGAAAAAGAAAAGCTGAAAGTTTTAACAAATAAGGTTTTATGTGGCATAGTTCGGCACTACTGGTTTTGTTAAAAAAATATTTTTTTTTTTGATTTTTGTGTGTGTGGTTTTGCTGGTAATTTGCAGAGTATTAGTGAAATTGCTATTGCTGGCTCATGGTTTAAGAGAAACAGAAATGAGACAGTTCAAGGTATAGTGAGTCCAATGTGCATTTGCTCTGTAGTTACTGGCTTGCAATGTAATGAAGTGCTTGTCTGTCAGTTAGCTTAAATATGTAAGTTAGGTAGAAGAAACAAGAATTATATTTTCCTAATATTTGAATGAATTGCTGGTAATATTTATGAAGAATAAATATCTTATGATGTGAAAATATGTAGAAAATATCTGTTTAATACTGCAGAATAAGAAAGTTAAAGTTGGAAAAATTCAGCCCTTCCAGAAGTAATCACACTGATTATTTTGAGAGAAAATCCTTATTTTTATTTTTTTTTACCAAAACTTCAAACATAACAGGTATGTAGAGTATTCAGTACTGTGCATGGGTTGAAAGCTAAAAAGGCAGAAGACATTTGTTGACATTAGACTTGAATTTCTACAGATTATTCCAGAGAAAAGAAGTAGAAAGGCTAAATGAGGAAGGGAAAAAGTTGGTTCTATGAATTTGTCTGGAGTTGAACAGTAATTGGATGCTGACTGGTTGTGGTATACATTTGGACTGATTTGGAAGAGTGGGAGAGAATTA
This sequence comes from Mastigoproctus giganteus, assembly GCF_048544385.1. Classification (NCBI taxonomy): domain Eukaryota; kingdom Metazoa; phylum Arthropoda; class Arachnida; order Uropygi; family Thelyphonidae; genus Mastigoproctus; species Mastigoproctus giganteus. The sequence continues at coordinate 132,115,632 of NC_143583.1, forward strand.
CTGATGCCAATTCAGAAGAACAGTGCTCGTGAAAGTACAGTCAGTCCTCGTATAACACGTGTTTACATTACACGAATTCGATCATACACAATTTATAAATAGGGGAACGATATCTTATATAACACGAACCGAATTCGCTTATGCACGATGCGCCTTTGTGTTTACAAGAAATGGCAGTCGAAAGCAGAATCACCCCAACCGAACGCAACACGATAGGAATGAAGAGAAGATTCTGAAAATGTATTTATGTTTTTTATATCAGTGAAGGGGAAACACATTTCACCATAATAACGTAAAAACCAACACAATTCCAGCTATCGATATAATCGCAAATGCAATTAGATGGAGTTTACTACCAGTTTATAACAGATTCCACTAGCAGAAACGCAACTGGAAATTGTTTTATGGTAGTAACCCCCAGAAATGTGCTTTAGTAAAATGTGAGGTGTTAATAGTGTATCTCGGCCTTTACAGTGTTGTTTATTCAGTTGCTACACGCACGCAGCTTTGTTTATGTGTATCAAGCGTGCCTCCTCGTGTTGTAATTGCACTTTATTCCCTAAAAATTAGTAAAATACTTAAAAGGTGTGAAAAGGAAGCGTCCTGGCGAAGACACTGCAGATTCAGAGAGAAAAAAAAAAAGCAATATTGATAAACAGAGGCAGACTGGGTCAAAAATTCTTACCCAGGAAAATTTATAGTGGCTCCATACTACGGTTTATGGCCAAAATCACATCGGCCTCCGGCCCACCGGGATTTCCCGGGTAAGGCTTATGGCCAGTCCGCCTCTGTTGATAGAGAAAAAATATGAAATTGTGAAATGCTTTGAGCAAAATGAAAGACCATGTGATATTGCACGTGCTACAGACCTAAATGAGGCAACGCCGAGAATTAGAAAGAATGCAGAGAAAATAAAAACAACTTTCATAGCAGGAACAACTCAAAGTGTAATTAAAATCCATTAGATTAAGACACAAAGAATTGGAAGAGATGGAACGTCTGTCATCTGTTTGGATAGAAAATCAAACAAAGAACAAGTTTGCTTACGATAGAAGCAAAAGCATTAGCAACATTTTATTACGTAATAGTCGTAATAAAATAAAAGCATTTTATTACGACTTACATATTATAATTTATACTTACGTATTATAAAATACTAAGTATTTTATTACGACTATTTTATTTAATATAGTAAATTTTTTACTATTTTATTAATAAATTTTTATTATTTAAATAAATAATAAAAAATAAATATTTTTTTTATTATTTATTATATTATAATAAAAATAAAAAAATATTATAATATTATTTTTTATTACGTATTTTAATCGTTATAAAATACATAAGTATTTTATAACGATTAAAATTACCCTATTATTTATTGTGTTTGGTAATGTTTTGGTTCCAAATGTGTGTTCAATCTTGGGTGGTCGGCACCTAACCCCACTTTTCCCATAGGGTCTGTTGTTTATACGAGGGTTTCTAGGAACACAACTATTGTGCTATATGAGGACAGACTGTATCTATAGAAAAGGCAATCAGCAGAAACTGACTCTGAGAGAGAGAGAGAGAGAGAGAGAGAGAGAGAGAGAGAGAGAGAGAGAGAGAGAGAGAGAGACTTTGAAAGCAATTGTTATTGATTAACCTGACTACTCGCCTTTGAACAGAGTCTAAAAGCTTGAGAGAGATTTTGGAGATACCAAACCAGATGTGGAAATAATATTTCATAGTAGAGAGGATTTGAGATTTGTACAGAGTGAGTAGTTGTTTAGAAGAAAAGTAATGGTCATGATCTAAAAAGAAAATATTTGTGATATGTTTATGCCAAGAGAGAGATTAGATATCTTCTTTTTTTTTTTTTGTGTGTGTGAAATAAGACATAACTGCATTTTAGAAGGATTGAAGTTAAATAAGTTTTCTTCACACCACTGGAGAATTACCTGGAGATAAGCATTTAAGGAATTGGTGGTGGATACACAAGGAGCTGAAGCTTAGCATGATAAGGTTTCTCAAATTGAAAGGTAGAATGTAGTGTGCAATCATCAGCAAAAACTATGGATAGTATTTGCAGTCAGTGGAAGAGGGTCATTAATATACAAGGGGAAAAGAGTGGTGGAGAGAACTCCAGCATTAATGGATAAGTCAGAAGACAGACAGCTCTCCACCATCACTCACAGTGAACAGTTAGAGAGAGAACTGTATACCGCATCTTATTTTCTGCTAATAGTTGGTAGGACATAAAATTGGAGAGAGCTTGTTTAGATTACCTTTATGCCAAATAGATTTTGTTTATTTATTTATTATATTAGGTGCTCAAAGCAACCTTTGGCAAACCCACCAAGTATTTACAAAATCATACATATAAAAGGTAGTAAAAAAAAAATTACTTTCTAATCAGAAATATATTACTCAGAGTATAAAGTCCAAGTAAAGTTAAAGCAACTACTCAAGCTGCTTCTTCAACATAGTCACTATTGTAGCTCAAAGAGCTACCATTATGTTTACTCACTGTCACACAACAAAATCCATGCAACACTATTATTATACTGTGGTATACTATAAATACAGTTATGAACAAAACCTTTGTCATGAATAATGTCTATGGATATTTGTGTCTGTAACACAGTGACATACATCTACAATTCAGGAAATAAAGCAGCCCTATGAACTGCCAGATGATCTTCTGGGAAGTACCATGAACTCCTAAACACTATCAAAAGCCTTAGAAATGTCAAGAGCAACTGCTTGAATTTCACCAAACTATTCCATTGAATTTGATCAAAGATAAGTAACATAAGCCAGTATATCATCAGTGGATCGATTCAGTTGATCCATTGTCTTACGAGTCAGTAAAAAGTCATTAGTAAATAAGAGGAAAGAAGTAGAAGAAATAACTGAACCTTGGGGCACACCAATATTAGCAAAGAAGTTAGAAGACAGAGTGCAGTCTACGATCACTCACAGTGGGTAGTCAGAGAGAGAGAAAACTGGATACTGAACTGCAAAAAACAGTCATCAGATGGGAGCTTATTTAGAGACCATTATGCCAAACACAACCAAAGCCTTAGAAATGTCAAGAGCAAAAGCTTGTGTTTCACCAAATTTTTCCGCTGAATTTGTCCAAAGATGAGTAACACAAACCACTGTATCACCAGTGGATCAACACTGATAGAATCTACATTGGTGATCATTGATCAGATTGGAAGGTTCTGAGATAGCTTAAGAGTTGGCAGTTGATGGATTTTTCCGTTACTTTTGAAAGAGTGGAGGTAAGTGCAATGGGTCAATAATTGGATGTGTATTATTTGTCACTCTTGACTGGCTAGATATGAACAAATTTCCAAGCATAAGAAAAAAACAATGGAATAAGAAAGTGGAAAAAGGCAACACAGAAGAGGAGGAAGCTCAAGCACAGATTTTAAGAACAAATGAAAAAATGTGATTAGGCTTAGGAGTTTTCTTGATATCAAGATTTTTCAGAATTCTGCCCATGGGAGGGAGTGAACAGTGTGTGTATTAGGTATAGTAGGAGGTGATTTACCATAGGCTGTCAATATAAGAGCTATAAAAAAAAAAAAAGTAAGAAACTAGTAAGTTGGCTTTATCTTTAGCTGAGGATGCAACAGAAACATCAGATTGTAACAAAGGTAGGAGTATAGATGGATGGAAGTTGCAGCTAATAACTGGAAAGAGACCAGAATGCTCACTACCACTTTGACATGAAGTAAATTTTCCACTCTTAGCCTGTTTAACATTGAGTATGGAGTGATTAATAACTGTTTTACAATTGTTATGAGCAGTGTTGGAAGAAAATTAAGTGTGAGATTTGAATACAAGCCAATTACAATATACTAGATTCTTATCCTGAACAGCCTTAGCACATTTATTAGAAAACAAAGATTTATATAAAGGACAAGATTTTAGAGTGAAATGTGGTATAAAGGATTTCATCCCTGAAATAAAAGTTTCACTGACACAATCTAAACAAATAATAGCATGAGAAGATATAAAACAGGATTTAAAACCAAATAAAAAATAACAGAAATCATGCAGGTCATTCTTTTCACATTCTTATAATGCCAAAAAACATGAAGCTGAGCACAGTAATGAGAGAAAGGCTCCATAGAAGAGACCATTACTAAGTTGTGATCTGACGTGCTTAGAGGACTTCTAACATTGACTGTGTATCTTGAAGAGTTGTCAGTGAGGAAAGGGTATTCTGGTAAGTAACACAACAAGCTCTGCGAAGTTGGTAGTTATCATAAAAGCCTCAGCATCTTTACCAGCTGGGTCCATGTAACTAAAATACTGAGGACAGCTGGAGTTTTGAAATTTAAAATCACCAAGGAAAATTACCTTGCTGTGCTGTTAGCATTAGCATTAGTAGAGGCATATGATGCAAGAAAGCAAGCTTATGCAGCATCAGCCAAAAAAAAAAAAAAAAAAAAACCCACTTCCATTTCACCCCTCCATTCGTTCGAAATACTTGTCCAGCTGAGCCTTAAATTTATTTAGGCTATCAACTTCCACAACAAGGGATGGAAGTCTGTTCCACCAACCAACTACCCGCTGGCTAAAGGTAAATTTCTGCACATCTATCCTACATCTGTCTTTCCTCAATCTGAATTTATGCCCTCTCAGGTGATTATTCTGAGCAAGAGGAAGAATCCCATCGGCATTGAGCATGCTCAAACCATTCAAGGCTTTATACACCTCAATCAGATCACCTCGCCAGTGCCTAGTCTCCAGACACTGTAATTTGCAAAACTTAAGCCTTTCTTCGTAAGAGCACCCCTTTGTTCCATTCACTAATCTTGTTGTCCTTCTCTGTACTCGTTCCAGCAGCTCTACATCCTTCTTGAAATGAGGCCTCCAGACCTCTATACAGTACTCAAGGTGTGGCCTGACCACCATTGCCTTATACAAGGGAATAATCACCTCCTTATCCCTGCTAGAAAAATTCCTGTATATCATTGACAAGACACCATGAGCTACTCTTGCAGCCTGTCTGCAGTGCTCAGAGAACTTCATATCTGCCTGCACAATTTCCCCCAGGTCCTTTTCATTCTCTACCGCTATCAGTGTAGTACCACAGAGTTGATATGTTGCTCTGGGGTTGCTGTTTCCCATGTGTAGTACTTTACATTTGTCAATGTTAAACTTCATTTGCCACCTCTCAGCCCATCTGCTCAACCTTTCCAGATCCTGTTGCAGCAGCATAGCGTCAGTAGTGTCCTTAAAAACCCTGCCAACCTTTGTATCATCTGCAAACTTGGACATTAAGCTTGATATACCATCATTAATATCATTTATAAATACAGAAAACAATAATGGACCCAACACTGAACCTTGAGGTTCAGTGTTGGGTCCATTACTGTTCACTAATAACATTCGTCCACGATGAGCAGTGTCCACTGATTACCATTTTCTGTCTTCTCCCCCTCAATCATCCCTTTATCCATAGCAGCAATTTGTGCAGCAGTCTTCCACGTGCAAAAGTATCAAAAGCCTTTCTAAGATCCAAATATATAATATCAAAGTTATTCCCTGCATCCAGTTCTTTTGTGACTGCATCATAGTATCCAATCAAATTGGTCAGGCAAGACTCTCCCTTAACAAAACCATGCTGTGTCCGAGCTATAACCGAAGTCTTGTCTAGATGATCCTGCAGTGCTTTTTAACCAGTGCCTCCATTAATTTTTCTGGAACAGAAGTTAAACTCACAGGTCTATAATTACTTGTGTCAGCCTTTGATCCTCCTTTGTGAATTTGGGTCACATTTGCACTTCTCCAGTCTATGAGTACCTCCCCTGAGTCCAAAGAAGCTCTCATAATTATGGCTAAGGGTTTGCTTACTTCCTTTGCTGCCTCCTTTAATATAACTGGATAGATCCCATCCACCCCAGGTGCCTTTTTTATGTTTATCCTCAACGATTTCTCCTCCACTTTCCTCTCAGTTATTACAAAATCATTTAACTGACTGCCAGAGTTTACTTCACCTCTGGCATTTCCCCTTCCTGAATAACTCCTCATGTGTGAATGTAGATGCAAAATACTCGTTTATTTTGTTAGCCACCTGAGCAGGATCCTCAACTGTTGAACCATCAATATCCAGTGGACCAATCTGATTCATTCCTTGCCTTCTAGAATTTACATAGGTAAAGAACTGTTTTCTGTTTTTCTTTGCATCCTTTGCCAAGGATGAAAGGATGATTGTTAGAAAAGAAGTTAAGTTGGAGAAAGCTGTGCTTAAAAAAAAAAAAAAAAAAAACCCTGGAATTAAAAGAGTTCAGAATGATTAGCAGATTTGGGAGAATAACAGAGGGAACGGATGAATTTTTAGTATAGTATTAGTCATGGCATATGATATAAGCAAGCAAGCTTATACAATACCGGGCAACCCACACACATCTCACATTCACCTGTCCATTCCCTTAAATAAGTTGTTGAATTCTTTCTTAAATATATTCAGACTACCCATTTACACAACAGCTGATGGAAGTTTCTTCCAATAATCAACTACCCTACTGGCTTAAAGCAAATTTTCATACATCATCCTTCCTTAATTTAAATTTTTGTCCCCTTATGTGTATTGTCTAAGCAAGTGTAAGGATGCTATCAACATTTAGCTTAGTCAATCCATTCAAAGCCTTAAACACCTCATCAGAACTCCTTGCAGGTATCTAGTTTCCAGATGATGAAAAGAGGACCCTATTGTTTCTTCTTTTGTTGCTCTTCTCTGAATCCATTCCAATGGACCTACATCTTAAAATGGTGCTTCCAGACCTGTATGCAGTACTCAAGATGTGGCCTAACCATTTCCTTATAGAATGGGATAATCACCTCCTTATCCCTGCTAGCTAGCAAAATTCCTGTATATCATTGACAAAACCCCATGAGCTGTCGTAGAGGCCTGTCTGCTTTGCTCAGAACATTTCATATCTGACTGCACAATAACCCCCAGGTATTTTTCATTTTCCACTACCCTGAGTATGGTACCATACAGTTGGTGAGTTACTCTGAGGTTACTTCTACCCATATGCAGTACTTTGCATTTATCAATGTTAAACTTCAGTTGCCACTTCTCAGTCCATCTGCCTAAGTTTTCTAGATCTTGTTGCAGTAGCATTCCCTGATTATCGTCATTAACCAGTCTACCAACCTTTGTATCATCTGTAAACTTAGACATTAAGCCTGATATGCCTTCATCAATAACATTAACAAATACTGAAAACAAAAATGGGCTGAATATTGAACTCTGAGCACCCCAATAAATAATGTGATCCAAGAAGAGCAGTGCCCATTGATAACTATTCTTTGTCTTCTCCCACACCCAGCCAACCTTTTGTCCATAGCAGTAACTAGCCCCTAACTACACATTGCTAAAACTTGTATATAGCAGTCTTTCATGTGGAACAATATCAAAAACTTTTCTGAAATCATCTAGATATATGATGTCAAAATTATTTTTTGCATCCAGTTCCCTTGTTACTGCATCATACTATCCAATCATATTGGTCACAGAAGAGATCCCCTTAACAAATCCATGCTGACTGCTGTATCACTGCATTCCTCTCTAGGTTGTCCTGCATTTCTTCTTTAACTGGTGACTCCATTATTTTCCTTAGAACAAAATTCAAGGTTACAGTTCTGTAATTACTCACCTCATCCCTTGATCCCCCCCTATCCAAATTGGGGAAACGTTTGCACATCTCCAGTCCACAGGAACCTCATCTGAAGGTTAGTGCAAAAAACAGAAGTAGAAGGGATAAACAAGAAAGAGGAAAAATGAATTTTATTAGTTTGAGTTGGGCAGTGAATGGATGCTGACTGTTTGCAGCACATGTTTAATTTTGTTTTGAAAAGAGTGGAGAATTACAGATGCTAATTCAGAAGATCAGTGCCCAAGGAAATTCTACAGAAAAGGCATATAGCAGAAACTGAACATCTATCAACATCTATAGACATATTTATTGAATTCTTATTAAATGGTTGTGTATACAATGCTACCAAGTTGTCAACGTCAGTTAATAAGCACGACATGTTGGACAGACAACTTGTGTAATCGAGACCTGCTAATATCCGTAAAATTGGACAAATGCTAACTTATTGTGATTTTTTTGTTGTATAGGATCTGTGTCCTCATTTTAAATAAAATTTTTAAATCCTGGAAGTGAAACGTGGACAATTATATCAAAAGATGAGAAAAGGATTGAAAGTGCTGAAATTAAATTTATTTGCCAAACCAGTGGCTATAGATTATTAGACAAGAAAAGTTTGGATATTCACAAAGAATCAGGTATTGATTCAATAATAGATAGAATCTACAAATGCAGAGGAAAATAGCTTAATCATTTGGACAGGATGCAGCCAGCAAGATTACCAAAGAAAATTATGAAATATCGGCCATTTGGAAGAAGAGATCCAGGACGTCTGAAGAAAAGATAGACTGGGACTGGAACAGGCCATTGTCCAAATCCTTGAAATGATGATGATGATGGTGATTTTTAAATCTATCTAAGATCTCCAGCGGAAATTTCAAGCAAAATTTTTTTTTTTTTTTTTAAATAGAAATATAAATATAGATATTTTAAAAATTTTAAGCCAGGAATTCTCTTACCTGAGATTTAAGTTTTGTTCAGCTCTTCAGGAAAGGGGACCTATAATAACTGCATTCAGATATGGTATAATTAGAATAGATGGAATTAGTATTGGAAGACCTATCTATATATGTTGCAAACCCTTCAACAGATGAACCTTGTAACAGGACAAAAGAATGAAAGAATGCATTGACCTTAAATCCCTGCATGACAAATAACTGAAGGTGTAAATGGAGATAACTACCTGAAGCTTGATGAGGGCTTTTCGCTTATATCATCTTCAAAGGGGAAGCGAACATGGGTCAAAGGCCATATTTATATGGCCCAGGCACATTCCACTGCAGTATTTCAAAAGCGCTGGGGGGAGAAGCTAAGTAGACAAAAGGAAGAGAAGGAGGATAGATGGAAAAATTGCCACCCCCTCATATTTAACTAATAGTTTGGGAATTTGAAAATCTAGAGATTTAGAACACCTTAAAGTTTTTATGAAGGAAAGGATACGAAAGTTTCCACTCGAAAATCCAGGTGCATGACTACCAGCCCTATTAGCAAAGGTCTGTTGTAACATACTTTAGGCAGGTCTTCCAATACTAATTCCATTTATTCTAATTATACTGTACCAGCATGCAGTTATTATGGGTTCCCTTTCCTGAAGAACTGAACAAAACTTTAACCTCAAGAAAGAGAATTCCTGGTTTAAAATTTCTAAAATATCTATATTTATAATATTTCTATTTAAAAAAAAAAAAAACTGCTTGAGATCTTAGATTGATTTCAAAATTTAATTTAAAATAAGGACACAGATCCTATATATACAACAGAAAATCACAATGAGTTAGCATTTGTCCCATTTTACAGATATTAGCAGGCCTTGTTACACAAGTTGTCTGTTCAACATGTCATAGTATCAAGTTTCAAGACAAAAGGATTCCCATATGTTTTTTTATATGATGATAATAAGCATGAATGAGGAATTCACAGGATTCATGACCTAAAACAACTGTAAAATATTAATATATGCAAATTTCAGGATGTACATTTTACTGAAACATATACCATACAGAAACAGATTGTGTGGCTGGAGGCTTCACTGTTCTGACAGTGCACTTAATAAAAAAAATGACATCCTTCTAAACCATTGAAATAAATAGTTTTCCTGTAATTATTAAAGCTCATCTATGTCAACTTATCTTGCAAAGAGTGCAAAGCAGAAAGTGTTCACATTTGGTAGATACAGAATGGAAATGTTATGGAAAAGAAGCAAGCAAAACAAATTTGGGTTCAAAAGTCGCCAATAAGAACACATGGTTCATTGTAAGCAAGCCTGTGGACCTGCTGGTAAAAAGAATAGGTGCTTGCACATTTTGTAATTATTTATAGTGATATTATAAAGCACATAATGGCTTTGTCAATGAAAGAATGAGTACTGCTAGTGAAATTTATTGGAATGCTAGCAGCAAACTAGCAGTATTAAGATAGTTTTACAAGGTAAAAGAGTAGTAAGGAGGTCTGATGTTTGTGAATGATGTCAAGCAAATGAATGAAAAATTTCAAGAAATGTTTTGCTAAGTTTTCCAGTGTGCATTTGCTGGAATGCACACTGGAGGTGGAGAAGGTTCAAACATGAAATAGAAGAAACCACTGTGTAGTGATAGAGAAGAATGCATCAGTGAATATACAGTGAAGGTGAAAGTAGTGCAGGTGTAAACAACATAAATAAACATTAAATAACAAACATTACATTAATAAATAAATATTGCAGACAGGAGAGGATAACAAACAATGTGAAGTATATATCATGATATAAAACTAACTACCCAAGGGGAAAAAAAAAAAACATAACCTAAGCGGTCAAATCTGCACACCCAATGAACTGATTTCTATATCAAATATTTAGATGCATATGGTGCAGAAACAAACAAATTTCTCTTTGAAATCTTTTATCTAAGGCTGGTCTAGTAGATAGATGATTCTTTTTTTTTTTTTTTTGCAACCCATGCAAGGAGTATATTGATTTCAAATTACAACTTGGTGCATTACAAGAATCTGAGTCACTGAAGAAACAAGTGCTTGCCAGAGAAAAAAAAATTGTAACTGGGAGCTCGTCAGGGACCTGAATATCTCATGACCTGCCAAGTGATGCACCCACGATTCAGGTCCCAGTAAAGAACAGTCAAGTGCACACTGCTCTGGTCAAAGGTTATCTAGTTTTATTGGGAAACTCTATTGTTAGGAAAATGGGTAACATTTTTTGTAATAATGTAATGATTACATTACAGGAGCAGCAACTGATGATGTTATCAACAGACTGTCAGATTTTAAAGGAGGTAAAGAGAGCATTATTATTCATGTGGGGACTAATGATATTAAACATAGACAACCTGACCATCTCTTTGGATAAATATAGGACTATACTGAAAAAATGCCTCAAGTTAGGTCAGAATGTGTATGTGTCTGCAATTCTGCCCAGACATGATAGGAGAGATTATATGCTGAAAGCCTTGTGGATTAACTCGAGACTTGAGGGTATCTGCAAGACTCTAGGGAGATATTTTTTATATATAAGAAATCAATTTTTTAGAGATGGTATTCATTTGAACAAAGGTGGTGCAAGGATTTTGCCAGTAACATTGAGGATACCCTAAGGGTTTCAAGTGAGGGGAAAGATAAAGCTTGGGATATAAACCTAAACAACTTAAAGAGCTGTGTCAGGGTAGTAAACTATAGAAGATTACTTAGTCTCAACTGTGTCTATAGTAATGTCAAGAGTGTTGTCAATAAAATGACTGAATTTGAATTCCTGGTTAGGACAACTAATGCTGATATTATAGGGCTGACAGAAATGTGGTGCCACCTGGAAATTGAGGATAACCAGTTCCAATACGGCATGTACAACGTATTTAGGAAAGATAGAAGGGGTGGAGGAATCATGCTTCTTATCAAAAGTAGTCTGAATGCGAAAAAAATTTTTGCTAAGTCTGAAGTTACATCTGTTAGTATAGAATCTGAGTGGTGTGAGTTAGTTGGAAACAAAAGAATAATGAGAGTGGGAGTAATCTACAGACCAGAAGAATATGGGATTCTTTACATACAGATGAAATGAGTAAGCAGCGTGAATGTCTTATTATGGGTGACTTTAATCTACCTCAGATTGACTGGAATAAGAGGGAGCAAAACTCACCATGGGGAAATTTTTTTTAAAATAAACTAGATGATTATTATTTTTACCAGCATGTTAGAGAAAATATTAGGGGTGAGAATATTCTTGATCTCATCATTACTCATGAATTAGATGACACCACAGGGCTTAAAGTACAGAAACTATTGTTAGGAAGTGATCGTGCAATTGTCAGTTGAAAGATGAAGAAAGATGTTGTTAAAGTAAAGGCATGGGTTTTAACCTCAGAAGACGGGACTTTGACAGTTCAAGGCACTATATGGCATCTATGAGTTGGCCAGATTGCCGAGGGATGGCGAATACATTGCAATTATGGAATACTTTTAAAGAAAAAATTGCAGAAGCCATGAAATATACATACCGTTAAGAAAATATTGCAGGAGGAGGATGCCGAAATGGATGACTGCAGAGCTAGCCAGTCAAACAGAGCAGAAAAAGATAGTGTGGGACAGTTACAGAGCTAAAAAGTACTGAAGCCTATAATAGGTACAAGCTAATCTGTAATAGTACCGCGGGATTTGTGTAATATAGCACACACACAGAATGGTTGATCCAGGTGTTGGCTGCTCCCTAGTGGCAAAGTGGCCTGACAACCCCTTTTTTCAGGCCCGTTTCGCAGAAGTTCTACACTATCACAGGAGTACTAGGTGGAGATGGGCTTATGCCTAGGAGCAACCTCTGATACCAATGTACACACATGCATGTACACTGGGGCTACAACATATATATATGAGAATGTATATAAAATTATATATAAATCTTGTATATAAATTGATTAATATGACTCTTCAGAATGTCTATAAAATTGTGTGTGTAAATAAATGGAGAAAAAAAATGTAATAGTACCGCAAATAAGGTTAGGAAGGCCAAAGCTGTGTATAAGAAAGCATTGGCTAAGAGAGCAAAGAATGGGAACAAGAAATTTTTTATGTATGTGAATACAACAAAGAAGAAGAAAGCTAATCAGATTGGACCCTTGTTCACTGGATGTAGGGAACTCTTAGATAACCCAGCTGATGTGGATGAATTGAATAGGTACTTTGCATTGGTCTTTACTGATGAAAGCCCCTTCATGCTGAGAAGAGGTTGAGCCATATAAAATTAGTGACATTGTAATTACAGATGATTATTTATTAAAAAAACTTTTGAGCATAAAAGAAAGGCTCCCAGAGTTGATTGTGTATACCCTGTAGTTTGAGGTAGAGCACAAGGGTGTGTATCAAACCGCTGAAGATTAATTATGAGAGCATCATTGGACTTGGGAGAGATTCCTTTGCATTGAAGAAGTGTTGATGTATAGCCAATACATATAGGAGGTTCTAAGAGTGAAGTTGGTATCTACGGACCAGTTAGTCTGACTTTAGTGGTAGGAAAAATCTTAGATGCAATGATTAAGAGTGCAATCCAGGAACATTTAAATAGATATGGCATTCTAAAGGACACACAACATGGCTTTGTTAAGGGAAAATCACGTTAAACTAACTTAGTAGGCTCATGAGCTACTAAGTTAGGGAAAACAATTTTGACATAGTTTATTTAGATTTTAGCAAAGCATTTAACTTGGTCCCTCATGAGAGGTTACTGTATAAGCTTGAACAGGTTGGGATTACTGGTAAGATTATCAGATGGATTGTTAAGTGGCTGCAGAATAGAAGGCAGAGGGTGGTGATTAATGGATATTTTTCAGGTTGGTGTAAAGTCAGGAGAGGGTCCCTCAAGGATCGGTCCGTGGACCACTGTTGTTTCTCATTTTCCTAAATGACATTGACGAAGGGATAGGTGTGATGTCAAAATTTGCAGATGACATAAAGATCAGCAGAGTCGTTAATGATCAGTGCCAAGCAGCGCTCCTTCAGGATGACTTGAACAGACTTCAAAGATGGTCAGAAAAGTGGCAGCTATGTTTTAATGTTGCTAAATGCAAGGTCTTACACTTGGGGAATAGCAACCCACAAATAAATTATATACTTGGTGGGATGAAATAAAAACAGTGGAGGAGGAAAGGGATCTGGGAGTTATGATATGAGCAGATATGAAATTTTCTGAACAGTGTAAACAGGCAGCCAGGAAAGCCCATAGTGTCCTATTGTTGATTTATCGAATGTTATCCTGTAGAAATAGGAGGTCATAATGCTGCTGTATAAGGCAATTGTAAGACCACATTTGGAATACTGTTCTCAGGTATGAAGGCCTCATTTGAAAAAAAGACATTGACCTTCTTGAAAGGGTACAAAGATGGGCAACTCGAATGGTAAGATCAGCAAAAAGATGACCGTACCAGGAAAGACTCTGAGAATGCGGGCTACAGAGCTTGGGAACCAGGCTCCTCAGAGATGAATGACCTGACTGAGGTTTATAAGGCTCTGAGAGGGATGAGTAAAATGAATGGTGGAATTCTCACTGTTAGAAAGAATTCCAGAACTAGGGGTCATAAATTGAAATTTCAGGGGTTGAGGTTTAGATTAGATTGTAGGAAGTTTTCTTTTAGCCAGTGACTTGTTGATTGCTGGAACAAGTTGCCCTCACAGGTAATTGAACTGACAGTTCAAATAAATTCAAAGGTCAATCAGATACTTACCTGTGTGAGGAAGAAAGTGTATTATTTGTATTTCCTTATCTATTTGGTGTTTTTTTTTTTGTCAGTGTAGCAAAAGCCTGTGGCTTCCTAGCACTATATAGCAAATACTATTACTATCTGGCTAAATATACAGTGAAACTTCCCTTTAACGGACAGCCATGGGGAATGAGAATGTGTCCGTTAGAGAGAAGTGTCTACTAACAAGAAGTCTGAGGGAGAAATAAAAAAGAAAGAAAGAAAAATCATTAAACGTTTAATGTAAAATTAAATTAAAATATATACAGATTTTGAACAATATTTTTGTAAATATACAATTACATACACAAGAGATAAAGAAAAATTGTTAAATGTTTAATGTAAAATTAAATTAAATTAAATTATATACAGATTTTGCACAATATTTTTGTAAATAATATACATACAATTGTGCTATGCATATTATGACGTTATCTTAAGAAAAATACATACAGTAATCACTTATTTTCTTCTGCACCTTCTTCTGGCTGATAATTTTGTTTTCAACATTTGTTTGGAGTGAAGAAACCATCGAAAGTCCTTCAGTATCTTCTTCAGCGGCGAAAATCATTTTTAAACGATTGATTTGTATGAGCGCTTCTTCTATTTTCATCGGTGGTTCGTCGTTAATATCGACAGAATGACCTCCTTCCATTTCTTCATCCTCATGAGGAACTTCTTGAAAAATATCGATGATAATGTCATTGATATCTAGAGCACCATCTTCTGTAGTGAGGTTCGAGTCTATATCTTTGTAGCCAGGGTCATTTGTAGCGGAAGTATCGTACATTATCAATAGATGTTGAAGTTCTTGTTCTTCTTGGTGCTACACATTGCTGTTCACAACTTCAATTTTTGCATTTGAGAAGCCAGACTTTACAAAACAGTTCACGACAGTTTGTTTTCTAATTGCGTTTACTGAAGAGGAAATCCACTGAATCGCATCTAGGATGCTGAGTTTCTTTGCAAGGTCACTCGCACATGTTACATCGTTCATGTTTGCAATGAGATGTCTTAAAACACGTTTTCTGTAGTGAAGTTTAAAATTTTTTCTTATCCCTTGATCCAAGGGCTGACACTCTGCAGATGTGTTTGGTGGCAGAAAAACGATTTGAATGATACAATTCAATGTGCGGGTGAGATGCAGCATTATCCATGAAAAGAATAATTTTTCTGTTTTGACGAATCATGTTTTGGTTAAAGTGACTTATCCATTCACTCATGATATCTCATGTCATCCACGCTTTTTTATTAGACTTCTAGTCAACATTCAAAAGATTCAACTTTATGCCCTTGAAACAACAAGGATTTTGTGGTTTTCCTATAACAAGAGGTTGTTCAAAGCCTCCCAGCATATTTGCACAATAGTACAGTCAAGTGTTCCTTAGAAATTTTTCCGCCCTGGCACTTTTCGTTTTTTAGACTCATTGTTTTTTCAGGAAGAGCTTTAAAAAACAACCCTGTTTTGTCACAGTTGTAAATATCCTTAGCTTCAAAATCACGACATAAATTTTCCAATTTGACGGTCCACTCTGTTACAACCCCAGTATCAACAGATCCACCTTTACCACTTACGGTTTTCCAAGAAATTTTATGCGGAGTTTTGAACTTATCTAGCCATCCCACAGAAGCTTTGAACTCATTTACTCCCATAGATTTCGCAACCTCCAAAGCCTTTTCCCTAATAATAGGCCCATTAATGGGAATTTTTTTAGCACATGCGCGACAAAACCACTCATACGTAACATTGTCAATTTGAAGTCCAACAGTTTTCGGGAATAATTTTTGAACCTGATCATTTACGTGTTGCCAAAATTGTTTGAGCAGTTCATTTTTTTTCTTTAGGATGTCACTTATCTGTGTCTTCCCGATTTTGAATTTTGCAGCAAGATTGCGAACACTATTTTTTTGCCGATCATACACATTAATGAGTTCGACTTTATCTTTTAAAGTTAAATGTTTATGAGAAGACATTGTGCACTTCACACGACACTGAACAAAACTGAAAACTGAAACTCAAAAGACGAAAGGCCGACAAAATTCCCCCCCCCTGCACACATCGAATTCATCAGAAGTTTTACACGTGCCTTAAAATTCTTGAAAAAGGGTTTAGAACTGCAACATAAACCTTGATAAAATTCAGAGAATCAGAAATAGAAAATAAACACACGATTGAGGCAATACGTGGAAGAAACGTTCCTACAAAAAGGGCCGTGAGCTCGCCCGCTGTCCGTTATGGGGAGATCAAATTAAGTGCTAATCTAAACGAAACAGTGCAGATTGCCTGTCCGCGTCCGTTACAGAGAATGTCCGCTAGACAGAAGCTGAAAACGCGTTAAAACCAATAGAGGAGAGTTGGGGAATTTGAAAATGTCCGTTGTAGAGAGATGTCCATTGTAGAGAGATATCCGTTAAAGAGAGGTGTCCATTAGGAGAAGTTTCACTGTACATTGAAAAAGAGAAAAAAGTATTACTATGTTATTGTTTTAAAAAAAAAAAACAATATCTTTGACAACCTACTTCTTGTAGAGGTTGCTACAAGAAGTAGCATGTACTTATTAGAAAAAAATGCATTCCAAAAACTGCCTGGCAGATTGTGAAGTTTTCTATTTGGCATCATAATTAGAAGCCTATTGCAGAGATATTTATAAGAATATTTCCCATTAATTTTTTTCCCCTCATCAATAAAAATTACAAACACTAAAAACAAATTTATAATGGCAGTGGGTATCTTTTTCAAAAACCTTCTGTTAATGTAAGTATCTGATATTTATGCACCAGCTTTTGGAATTTATAGTGTGTTTATCAACAGAATTTTATCTTTGAAACTATCAAAGGAAATTATGCAGCATTGAATTATGTGTGAATGCATAAATTTCTAACATTTGTATCCTGTATGTCTTACAAAAATTATAAAGGTATAACCAAAATAGTTCATTTTTATTTTTATTCAAAATACCTGTTTATAAATAATGTGGCATAATATACAAAAATGATATGAAAAGACATTGAAAGAAATTTACCATATATCCAAGCAATCACAATTATCTCTACAAGGCCAATAAAGAGGGCAGAGAAACTAGCACAGTAGTTATCCATCAACTGTAGTACATACATTCCACCCTAACAACAAAGAAAAATAAAAGTTTGAATGTCAAATTCAAACATATAACAGCAACAAATATGCTAAACTGTTTTTAAACATCTGATTAACTGAAGAACTCTTCATCATAAGGAAATATAAGGTGGACAAGAAAGTTGCATGCAAAAATTTAAAATATTAATTATTTTAAATATTGCACTGAATCAACTAAACTTTATGCACAAATAAACATGTGAAAACAACAAACAATGGTTATCATATGTTAAAGTTCAAAATATCTATTATTTTCACACAAACATGTACTAAAACATTCCAAGACAGATTAACAAAACACTGCACACATATCAGTTGAGATAGAATGTCCTTATACAGCCTTGCTCAAAAGTTTTGAAGTGTATGAGATGTAGCACTTGTTTGTGAGACTCTGCACATTGTCTCATAACATTTTACACTGTGAACCGAAACAATTCACAAATATTCTTCACTTACACAAGAAACTTCTCTTGAATGCCTTGAACCCACACATGGAACTGCTCATGAATATCATTCAAGATCAAATGACCTTGACAGATATTCACAAGTGGTTTATCTGCAATCCACTCTGAGTGGGCCTGGAGAGGCCACAGTATGCCACACCTGGCATCATTCTGTACAATGAATGACAAAGAGTAAACTACTTAACATCTAGTATTAAACAGTAAAATTGTAATGTTTAAAACCAAACACTACAATTTGGTATTAAATTACATAAATTAACTTCTATTTTATGACAAATAAGTGGTTGAATATTAACACAGGAAGAACATTTTAAAGTAGAAGAGCACATGTGAAAATATAAAGTAGGTGAACAAGCTCTGCCACATAGGCTAGTTTGACTTCTGCTGATTGGGCCCATGCAAAAAAAAAAAAAAAAAAAAAAATCGTGCATACTGTGTATACACGATGTATACACAGTATGCACGATGATTCACCAGATAGTGTGCCATGCAAAGATGCTTTGATTGATTGGTATGAAACAAGCGGAACATTATAAATTTATTTAAAATAAAATAATTAAAAAATGTATAATAAAACTGTTTTACGGGCCCCAAAAAATTAAGGGGCCCTAGGCAGTTGCCTAGTCAGCCTAGGCCAAAGTCCACCTCTGGGTTTGCTGAATTCTGTTTGGAGAATGCCAATACACTTGGTCGTCGACTTACGACCTATGCGACTTACGACCAGCCACACTTACGACCACAAAAAATTTGATTTTGTAAATTTCGTTTGTATTAATTTTTACATTAATTTTAGATTGTATTTTTGTGTTTACAGTACATTATGTACAGTATTATTTTTCAAATTATGTAATTATAGATCGTAGACAAAACTACGATCTATAATTACATATGTATATGTAATTATAGATCGTAGTTTTGTATTTTTTATAAACAGTATGAATAATAAACCAATTAAAATGTACAGAGCGTTTGAATTTAACCTCCTAGAGAGAGATAGCCTAGGCGTAGAAACGAAGTAAAAGATAAAAGCATTACTGTATTTAAAATGAAAAATAAAAGATGATAAAAATTTAAAAGATTATAAAAATAAATTATAAAGATAATAAAAAGATTAGAAAGGTTAAAAAATACTGTTAATAAATATATGGCCGACATACGACCAGATCGATTACAACCTGTCAGTCAGAACAGAAGTCGGTCGTAAGTCGACGACCAACTGTATTTCATATTTTATGGACTGCAATAATTATTATATGTAACTTTTTATTTTTTAATAAAAAATTAAATACTGTATTTAAAAAATACTGTTATTCACACTTTTTATTTTTGAAAAATCAAAAAAAAAATTAATTTCTGCTGAAAATTAAAAAAACATTTTAGACATAAAAATATAAAACATGAGTCTATTAGTCTCATTCATTTTTCAGTTGAAAAGACTGTTAAGCATGAGAAGTGTATGTGTCACAGTGGGGCAAATTTGAAATGTACACATCTCACTAAAGATGTCATGTAATAGACATCTTTAGTGAATATTGCATTTTATGTTCTTGTCGTTATTTATGCAAAAATAAATCTTTCAAAAAAAGTTTGTGTGACATCTCCATGTTTATTTAATTACTGGGAGAGGAAAGGCAAGTAACCTTGAACAATAAACAAACATATAATTTGAAACTTTGTAGTGATGTCAGCACCTACCAAGTTCTACGATACTCATCACTTGAACAGTTGCAAAGATGGTGGGGCAGCACCTGAACAAGTGTAAGTGTTTAATTAATTACACTGAAAAAGGTGCGAAAATTGCTTCAGAAACTGCTGTGGTAAAAGTTTGTCTATACAACACATAAAAAAATAAATATATATATTTAGTATATATATATATAGATGTGTGTTGCATGAAGTATGTAGATGGATGGTGGAAATTTTATATCAAAAGATGTGTGTGCTTTGATGGAAGCACAGTAGTCATAATCATCATCTTTTTGTTCCACATGAAATTGCTTGGGTTTGAATTCCATCAATGATGTGAGAAACTTTTATAGGTCTTTTTCATGCACTCGATGAGTCAGTGGTCTCAGTGCAGACAGCATGGTTTTTAATCCTGGATCCCACGTTTTTTGTCCAGCAAATAAACAGGCAAACCAACCAGATACAATCGACAGATATTGTACACTACAGTCCTCACAGATAGCACAGTTGTAATCCGTAGCAGCCCCGCACCATGTGGAAAAGGTCTGGATTTGAATCTAATCAATGTGTGAAGAACTTTTATGGACCTTTCTCACACTATGGCTGATTAGTAAGTCTGAGGCAAGGATGGCAATGTTTTTTCCTCCAGCAAAACAGGAAACTGACAGAGAACACATTAAATTTATGGACATAATGCATACAAGTGGATGTGACTTCTCTCTGGAAACTCTAATATCAAATATTTTTACATAAAAAATATTTAGGGAGCTGAGTAGCTGGGCTACGTGACTAATCCGGCTTCTCATATTGGTGGATGGATGGTGGGAGGCTCCTTGGTGATCAAGCTTCCTGGTAACTAGGTGGCTAGATGAACAATACATTACACCTGATGCCAAATATAACTCACACACCTTTCTGGCCTTATCAGATATGCTTTCACCACAGAGCTACTAAATGCAGTTTTATAGGAAATCACAGGAACTGCTTGATATATGACAATACAAAACAATAGAATATACAGTGGATTCTGGTTATTTGGGCCACTGGTTAATCGGGGCAGCAGCTGTTTATTTGGGACAAATCTTAAAGAACAGAACTTAATTGAGAAAATAGCAAGGGTTTTCTTCACTTAATTGGGACAGCAGACCACAGCACTCGAGATTACCCTACGATTTTCTCCAATCATACCACTTGGTCCAGTCGGATTTCTGGAGGTCACAACCATAAAACAATAAAACAATTAGCAGTTTCCAGTTTATTAGGCTTTTCTTTTAGTGCAATCTGTTATAAATGGATAGCAAACTCGATCTTATTGAATTTGTGATAATATGGAATTCTGTGGGTTTTTACATTATTATGGTGAAATGTGTTTCCCCTTCCATGAAATCTTCAATCATATTCAAAGCCGCTAAGTGGATTTTTCTTATTTATTGATTTGAAATTATTGTTTTTCTAAAACTTTTGATTTAAATTTAGTAGTATAACATTATTTTGTGATTTTCTGATTAATTTGGTGTATTTATTCTTTACTCGGCCTTGTAATTGCATAAAAGTATCGGTAAGGGTATCCATGTGTTTGCAACTCCGCTGAACGAGAAGTTCTTTAGTCATATTTAGCCGCTTGATTGAATATTTTTTACATCGAATTATTTCTGTAAGTAGCTTATAGATCTAGTAAGGATTGTTAGTTTATTCTGAATTGAGACAGCGAGATTTGAAAGTTAATTAATACTTAAGTGTCCGTAGATTTACCGTTTGTAACTTTCCCGCCTTTGTGATACGATAGTTATATACCGTACTAGACAGCGTTCGTACTAGATAGCGTTAGTTGAACTTCGTTAGCAGTTAAATTGTACTTTTAAATAAATACATATAACGACTTAGATTACAAACGTAATATAATTAATTATATTTAACATAATTAATAACATAACATAATTAATTATAATTAAGTAATAAATTAATAGAATCATGACTCAGACCAGAGCAGCAAAGCAAAAGGCTCAAGCTAATGGAAGTACTGTGGCTCAGAGCAGAACTGAGGGGGGCAGTTGTCCTGTGACTCACAGCCTTATAAAATGCACTGTTTGCTTGATGTTTGCAGAGCAATCGGGTACGGGACATGATACTGCCATGGGGGATGTCTTTGTGTGTGTGCGATGCAAGGAATGTATCGATATCAGGTAACAACTCAGCGTTCTTGTGGGCCTATATGAGAGATTGAAGGACAGGGTGGATGCCCTCGAAGAAACTAAATTGAGGGGCCCATAAAGCTCTCAGCTGCCCACATCAATGCCAGAGCTTGCACTTGGGCATCACGTGACACAGAGGCAACCCCCAAGGCAGAATGCGCTGGTCCCGAAGGAACTAGTAGATGTTGGTCACTCTATTGTCAGGGAAACGGGGAACATGCTTTGTAAAAAGGATAGGTGGAACAGGACCAGGGTATGTCTGCCAGGGGCAAAGGTTGATGATGTTGTAGAGCGAATATCATCTTTTAAGGGCACAAAAGGGATATAGTTGTACACATTGGCACTAATGATATTAAGAGTAGGAGACCGGCAGAGTTACTTAACAAGAACAGGTCACTGTTGAACAAAAGCTGAGAATTAGGGTTGAATTTGAAAGTGTCTGCAATTCTGTCCAGACACGACAAGAGGGAGTATATGATGAGAGCCTCGTCGATCAATTCGGCCCTGGAAAGACTGTGCAAGGCTCAAGGGGTAGAATTTTTTTCAGCCTGGACTGTACTTGTTAACAGGAGAGATTGCTTCTACAGGGATGGGATACACTTAAATAGAAAGGGTGCAAGAATATTCGCTGATGCTATCGAGGCAGTGTTAGGTGGGTCGGAAAACTGCTAGCTTGGGGGGAGACAAAGACCAATAGATTGACAGTAGCCACTGGCAGAGGTGAAAGAGATTCTTGCACTGCTTCTATTAGAATGAGCAGAAGCCTGAAAAACAAGATGCATGATATTTCAGAGACTGCTGGGAGCCATTGCGGTACAAGTAAACACATGGGTTGTGTTAGGGTAGCTAAGAATAGAAACAGGTGCAGGTATACTTGCGTGTACACCAATGCTAGGAGTTTAGTAAATAAATTTGATGAATTTGAGGTATTGCTCAAAACATCAAAGGCAGATATTGTTGGGATATCGGAGATGTGGTGTCACACAGATATAAGGGATGCAGAACTAGAATTTGGGGAGTACAACGTCTACAGAAAGGATAGACAGGATAGGAAGGGGGGGAGGGGTTATGCTATTAGTTAAGAAACACATAAAAACCAAGGAAGTGAAGCCAGTCGACATCGCTGGACAGTGCAGTGTTGAGTCAGTTTGGTGTGACATAAGCATTGGGAGATCAAAATTGAGAGTAGGAGTGTGCTATAGGCCTAATGACTCTGATGAGTATAATAAGAAACTGTACAGGGAAATAGAGTGGGCCAGTAAATCAGAGAGTCTTATAATGGGAGAATTTAATTTCCAAGATATTGACTGGAATTTGGGGGCTGGTCACTCACACACTAGCAGGGCTTTTGTGGATTTATTGGATGATTGTTTTCTACATCAGCATGTTCGGGAGCCAACTAGAGGGAGTAATACTCTTGATTTGATTATCAGCAGTGATTCTTCATGCATTAAGAATCTGCAGATAAATGAACCACTAGGTGGCAGTGATCACAGTGTGCTGAAGTGGGATTTACTCAAAGAGATAACTACCATTAGGGGTAAAGGGAAGGGTTATTGCTTCTGTAAAGGCGACTACGATGGACTGAGACAGTATTTAAATTCTATACAGTGGGACCAACTGATGATATTACCAACAGCAAATTCAAAATGGGAAGCATTCAAAGAACTTATCTTGGAAACTACTAGGATTTACATACCAACTAAGAAATATTGTTCAAGGTTTAGGCCAAAATGGATGTCAGATGAACTAATGAGGCATATGGCAGAGAAGAAAAATGCATGGGATACTTACAAATTAACACATGACACAGAAGCCTATGATAGATACAAGTTGATATGCAACCAAGTTACAAAGGAGGTTAGGCAGGCGAAGGCAGATTACGAGAAATCCTTGGCAAGGGATGTAAAGAAAAACAGCAAAGAGTTCTTTACTTATGTAAACTCTAGAAGGAAGGGGATGAATCAGATTGGTCCACTTGATATTGATGGGTCAACTGTTGATGATCCTGCTCAGATAGCTAACAAACTAAATGAATATTTTGCATCGACATTCACACATGAGGAGTTATTCAGCGAGGGGAATGCCAGAGGTGTATTCAACTCTAGCAGTAAGCTACAGAATCTTGAAATAACTGGGAGTAAAGTGGAGGAGAAACTGTTGAAGATAAACACAAGAAAGCCACCCGGGGTGGATGGGATCTATCCAGTTATATTAAAGGAGGCAGTAAAGTAAGTAAGCAAACCCTTAGCCATAATTATGAGAGCTTCCTTGGACTCAGGGGAGGTACCCATAGATTGGAAATGTGCAAATGTGACCCCAATTCACAAAGGAGGATCAAAGGCTGACACAAGTAATTATAGACGTGTGAGCTTAACTTCTGTTCCAGGAAAATTAATGGAGGCACTGGTTAAAGAAGCACTGCAGGATCATTTAGACAAGACTTCAGTTATAGCTCGGACACAGCATGGTTTTGTTAAGGGGAAGTCTTTCCTGACCAATTTTATTGGATACTATGATGCAGTCACAAAAGAAATGGATGCAGAGAATAGCTTTGATATTATATACTTCGATCTTAGAAAGGCTTTTGATACTGTTGCACATGGAAGACTGCTACACAAATTGGAGCAGTGTGACATTGGAGGCAAACTGCTGCTATGGATAAAGGGGTGGTTGAGGGGGAGAAGACAGAGAGTGGTAATCAATGGACACTGCTCATCGTGGACTAATGTTATTAGTGGAGTCCCTCAGGGCTCAGTGTTGGGTCCATTATTGTTTTCTGTATTTATAAATGATATTGATGATGGTATATCAAGCTTAATGTCCAAGTTTGCAGATGATACAAAGGTTGGCAGGGTTGTCAAGGACACTACTGACACTGTGCTGCTGCAACAGGATCTGGAAAGGTTGAGCAGATGGGCTGAGAGGTGGCAAATGAAGTTTAACATTGACAAATGTCAAGTGCTACACATGGGAAACAGCAACCTCAGAGCAACGTATCAACTCTGTGGTACTACACTGACAAATGTGTAAAGTGTATTTAGTGTCTAACGGCACCAGGGGTTTCCCCCATCTCCGCGTTGCTTTCATTGTGGGTGTACCAGTTCACTGGGAAGGCCAGAGATTTAAAAGTGTATGGATATTGTACATGTGTAGTGTTGTGTTCTGTTGTTCATCTGGCCATTTAGCCGCTAGACCCCTACTGAGGCCCATCGTTGCCCACACTTAGCCCCGTGGAGGCAGACCAGGTACACCAGTATTTTTAGATAAGTACTCTGGCAGGTCCTGCCACCTAATTTCCTGAGATTTCAGTGGCTAGGACCTATATATATAAAAAAAAAAAAAAGGGGGGGGGGTAAACGCTTGAATTTAATTAGGCCGAAAGAGGTTGCAAGTGTGTCGAGTTTGGCATTTAAAATTTTTACGTTGTGTGGGGCATTCGCTTTTCGCTGGCGATATAGATAGAGTAGGGGGGAGAGACGGAAGGCTGGGTGGAAAAGACAGAAGTATGGGGTCAATAGGTAAGGCGACCCCAGGTATATCAGTGGGGCATGCCCTTGCCCCACCAGAGGGAAATGAGGGGGTGGTGGGGTGAGGAGGGGGCAGTAAGTCCTTCCCCTCACCCCACCAGGGATAGGGAGTGAAAGTGGGCTGGGGAAGGGAGCCCTGCCCAGTTCGCCATAGCGGCAATTTGCAGTGCCCTCCAGCAAGTGCAGTCTGATGATGACTCGTTGGTGGGGTTTGGTCCTTTTCTAGGTGTGTGGTTTCATCCTGGGAGCAACGACATTCTGGCTGGAGCCACTCCCATTGGTTCCTAGGTCGATGCTGTTTCATTTATTCTGCTGCATATTACGCCGTTTGTCCTTAGTATTTTGCGATCCTTTCCTCTGTGTTGATGTTTTATCAGTTTGTCTTTATTTATTATTTGTGGTCATCTAATCGTTGTGGATGGCTATTTCTGTTCGTCGTCTATTGAAGACGTCAAGTGCAAATCGGCTGAGGGCTTTGTATTCATCTTCTGAATCCAGTAGATGGTACTCTTGATTTTTCGGCAAGTATTGAATCTCAGTTATAAGTCTACTTCTGTGTTCTTCGTAGCATTCACAGTCGTGCATAATATGCTGCCAGGTTTCAGGTTCTCCACAGGTGCATGTGGACTCTTCTATTATTCCGAGTGCATTCAGTTTTGCTTTAAATGGGCCGTGGCCCGTCAGGAGGAAGGTTGTATTTAGCCCAGGATAGAACCACGAGGGGGCTTTTGGGTACATTTTTGCGACTATCGGTATGAAGCTTCTTGTAACTTGACCCTTTGGTGACATCTCCCATCTGTGCTGCCAAATCTTCAACATGTGAGCCACTATTCGTTGTTTCTCTACCGTCCGGCTGTTGGTTGGGTCCAAGGTAAAGTCATAGATGGAGGCAGGTATATCCTTGGACAGTAAATACATGAGTCCACATCTAGTCACCTCGAGGTCCAACGGAAGAGCTCCTGCCAGGACCTGCAGAGCGTGGGTGCTCACCGTTTTGCATGCCCTAGTTATAGTTAGAAGTATGTTTCTTTGGATAGTGTCCAGCAGTCTTCTGTTGACCGCGGTTCCGGCCTTCCTGAACCAGATTGGTGATCCGTAGGTGATCGCTGGGATGAATATTGTTTTATAATACAGGGACAGGGTCTTCCTGTTGAGTCCCCAGTCCCTGCGAGATACTCTTGCTACAAGTGCTGCATAGTTCCTTAGTTTCTCTCTCAAGTAGGTGAGGTGAGGTGTAAAGGACAGGTTTCCATCCAGGATAATACCTAGATACTTTATTTGCTTTGCTAGTTTAATGGTGGATCCCGCTATCTTTATTTGCGGTGGTCGTCTGATGTTTAGAGAGCCTTTTAGTAGTACTGAGTTTGTCTTGGTTGGTGAGATCATTAACATATGTGTTTTTGCCCAATTCTGTAAGGTTTGTAGTGCTTGGTTTGCCTGTGTTTCAAGTCCCGTTCTGGAGTCCGCTTCCACCATTAAAATGAGATCATCAGCAAAGGCCTGACTGGCCACATTTCCCAGGTCCAGAGCCAAGAAGTCATCAAAAACCATGTTCCACATTAGTGGCCCCAGGACAGATCCCTGTGGGCAGCCCCTTCGGACGCTTTTAACAACTCTTCGGAAAGTTGTGACAACCTCAATTTTCCTATCCGACAGATATGCCCGGACACTGTTATACAAGTTTTCTGGGATTGCTGCTTTCCGGAGTCTGCCAAGGACACTGGGCCACCAGATGGTGTCGAAGGCCCCAGCAAAATCCACTGCTATTACCAGAAAATATTTCTTGTTACTTTGGGTTGCCTTGGTTATGAGATTTTGGACTGCTTCAATGGTCGAGAAGCCCGGTTTGAATCCATATTGCCTGGGTGATTCTAGGTTGGCGGTTTTGTAATGGTTCATGATCCTTTTGTGGAGCAGCCTTTCATAGAGTTTGCTTAGGGTAAAGAGTAGGGCTATGGGGCGATATGAGGCTGGTTGGTCCGGAGGTTTTGTTGGGTTTTTTAAGATAAGTTTTAGGTGTGCAGTCTTCCAACTTGTCGGGAAGTTCCCAGTTTCCAGGCATCGGTTGAGGAGATTAAGTATCAGGTTCGGTATATATTCCACACTGCACTGACAGTGGCAGAGAATGAAAGGGACTTGGGGGGTGGTTGTGCAGGCAGATATGAAGTTCTCTGAGCAGTGCAGACGGGCTGCAAGAGTAGCTGATGGAGTATTGTCAATGATATACAGGAATTTTTCCAGCAGGGATAAGGAGGTGATTATTCCCTTGTATAAGGAAATGGTCAGGCCACACCTAGAGTACTGTATACAGGTCTGGAGGCCTCATTTCAAGAAGGATGTAGAGCTGCTGGAACGAGTACAGAGAAGGGCAACAAGATTAGTGAATGGAACAAAAGGGTGCTCTTACGAAGAAAGGCTTAAGTTTTGCAAATTACAGTGTCTGGAGACTAGGCACCAGCGAAGTGATCTGATAGAGGTGTATAAAGCCTTGAATGGTTTGAGCATGCTCAATGCTGATGGGATTCTTCCTCTAGCTCAGAATAATCACCTGAGAGGGCATAAATTCAAATTGAGGAAAGACAGATGTAGGATAGACGTGCGGAAATTTGCCTTTAGCCAGCGGGTGGTTGGTTGGTGGAACAGACTTCCATCCCTTGTAGTGGAGGTTGATAGCCTAAATAACTTTAAGACTCAGCTGGACAGGTATTTTGAACGAACAGAGGGGTGAAGTGGAAGTGGGTTTTTTTTTTTTTTTTGGCTGATGCTGCATAAGCTTGCTTTCTTGCATCAAATGCCTCTACTAATGCTAATGCTAATATAAAAAACATAAATAAATTTTCAGAATCTTCCTTTCATTCCTATTTTTTAAGCTTCGTAACTTGCTACTCCGTTTTCACTTGTGTGTATCGTGTTAGTTTCAATTTGTGCATACCATGTTCTTCGTTATTGATTGCTTATCTTTTTTACTGTTTTAAATTTTAAACTCCCCTCCCAAATATCAGTGAACAGAAATATCAACTAGTTAGTATGTACATATTAATTAAGCTATGCATGTAAGCACAAATATATTTTATTTTGCCAACCAGTGGAAAATATTCTTCCGATTTTAACGTATCATTTAATTTTTTAATTGGTAAGGTAATAAAGTGTAAATTTGTGCTTAATACATCTTTACTTTTATAGCCCGTGGATAATACTCCTCCTATTTTCGCTTATTAGAATCACTGATTAATAGGATTAAAATTCAATTCACAAATGTAATAGTAATAGTAATATTAATAGTGACATGTGATGCAAGAAAGCAAGCATATGAGCTTATGTAGCATCAGCCAAAAAAAAATTCACACAACCATTCCCTATAAATGTTTGTCCAATTCCTCCTTCAATTTATTTAACCTATCAACTTCCACAACGACAGATGGAAGTTTGTTCCAGCAATTAACCACCCGCTGGATAAAGACAAATTTCCACACATCTATTCTACAACTGTCTTTCCTCAATTTGAATGTATGCCCCCTTAGGTTCGTAATCTGAGCAAGTGGATCCTATCAGAATTCAGCATGCTCAGCCATTCAAGGCCTTATACACCTCAATCAGATCATCTTGCAGGTGCCTAGTCTACAGCTGCTGCAATTTGCAGAACTTAAGCCTTTCTTGGTAAGAGGATCCCTTCATTCCCCTCACCAATCTTGTTGCCCTTCTCTGTACATGCTCAAGCAAATCGACATCCGTTCTGAAATGAAGCCTCCAGACCTGTACGCAGTACTCAAGGTGTGGCCCAACCATTGCCTTATACAAAGGGACAACCACCTCCTTTTCCCTGCTAGCAAAATTTCTGTATATCATTGACAAAACCCCCCATGACTTGCTCTTGCAGCCTGTCTGCATTGCTCAGAAAACTTCATATCTGACTGCACAATTACTCCCAATTCTTTTTTATTTTCTACCACCCTAAGTGTAGTACCACACAGTTGGTACATTCCTCTGGGGTTACTTCTACCCATATGCAGTACTTTGCATTTGTCAATATTAAACTTCAGTTGCCACTTCACAGCCCATCTGCCCAAATTTTCTAGATCCTGTTGCAGTAGCACACTGCCATTACTGTCATTAAGAACCCTGCCAACCTTTGTATCATCTGCAAACTTTGCCACTAAGCCTGATATACCTTCATCAATATCACTGATAAATAAAGAAAACAACAGTGGGCCCAACACTGAACCCTGTGGGACTCCACTATTTGATTACCACCCTCTGTCTTCTCCTACTCAACCACCCTCTTATTCATTGTAGCAACTTACCCTTAATACCATTCTTCTCCAATTTGTACAGTAGTCTTCCATGCAAAACAGTGCAAAAGCTTTCCTGAAATCCAAGTGTATGATATCAAAATATATCAAAATTTTTCATCCACTTCCTTTGTAACCACATCATAGTATCCAATAAAATTTGTCAGACAAGACTTTCCCTTAACAAACCCATGCTGTGTCTGAATTATTGCTGCAGTCTTGTCTAGATGATCCTGCAATGCATCTTTAACCAGTGATTCCATTATTTTACTTGGAACAAAAGTTAAACTAACTGGTCTGTAATTACTTGTGTCACCCTTTGATCCCCCTTTGTGAATTGGGGATACATTTGCACATCTCCAGTGCGTGGGGACCTCTCCTGAGTCCAAGGATGCTCTCATAATTATGGCTAAGGTTTGCTTAGTTCCTTTGCTGCCTCCTTGCTTACTTCGTATCGTATAGTGAACATACTTTACTATGGTGAGTCCATCGTAACATGATTTGATTGTACAGAGAATCAATCATAAAGCAGGGGTCCACTATATTTTTAACTATTTACATGAAACTTCACATAATTGGGGCAGCTGCTTAATTGGGCCAAAATGCACTATCCCGATGTGTCCCAAATAATCAGAATCCACTGTATTTAGGAAGCTGGAAAAAAATTCAGAATTTTAACTATTAATTAAAAGGCCATGCTTGATTGTTATTTTGAAGCTAAACCTGTCTGATGCAGCACCAGGACCACTTGATTAATATTTATTGTTCAAAAACAGAAACTATTTTTAAGAAGTACATATCAAAGGTACACAACATTAAAGTTAGCTATGAAATAGTATCACAGATTGCTGAAACAAGTAAAGCCAGTAGACCAAGTTAATCAAAAAATTTTTATTATTGACATCTCAGAAATTATCTTGAAGCAATGAAAGCAGAATAACAAAATAAAACACCATATAAAAGACCTTTTACATCAAATCTAAAGAAAGATTAATAAAAAATAAAATGCCTTTGCATGGTTCTCTCCCTTTCTGTAATAATCAATTTTTCTTCATTTTTCTTTGTGAAGTTTCCTAAATATTTGAAACAATGAAGAGACTACTAAGAATGTTTACTGAAGCAACAAAAGAATGAAATTTATTTCAAGCTGTTTTACAAATGTGTACACCTGCCAATCTGACACCAGAAAACTAGCAGCCATAACTACAGATAATGTTCTATAGTTATAACTGTTCTACAGACAAGATTCTTCAAGCATTGTCGATGTAAATGGACTTGGCCCACAGCTGTATAAGCAATGGAAGGGTTTAAATGTGAAGGAAACCACATGAAGCAATGGATCACACCAGCTTGTACCAGGAGCAAAGGCAACAGCACTGGTGGAAGAATAATGATGTGGGAAATAATTTGCAAACAGGAGATCCATCATATCACATAACCTTCTTCTTTGTCTTAGTAAACTCAACCAAAAAAAATAAATAAATAAAAACCTTTTAAAACAACTGATTCAAAGCCTCAATGGATTTTCAGTCATTATCTTGAGTTCAGAATTTGTTATTATACTTGTATTTATGTAAAATCAAAAAACCATAATTCATTTTATTGTTAATAGTGCAATGGGATGCTATATGCAAAAGAAGGGTAAACATTAACTTATTTTCTTTCACAGTACTGATAAATACCTTAGTGCAAATGACAAGTCCAAGTAGGTACATCACTAGACAGGAGGCAGCAAGGACTACAGGTTTGCATCGTCTCAACTGCTCAGGCCATGTATCCACAATAGTTGTAACCACTGTTTCAATAATGGTGAACTGTGTATATACAAAAGAGAAAACATATATTAAAACATAAAATCCTCTCTATCAAACAATTTGGAATGAATTAAAATAAACATTCACACACCCACCACACACACACACACACACACACACTGTAACATAACTTGTAAAGTGAGTATACTCACTGCATGCTAACTATTGGTGACTAATTGAGTGACAGATGTCTCCTTAATTGCTTTTGGTGGAATGCAACAAAAGCAATAAGAAATGCTTGATGCTGGACCTGAATTTCTCCAAATTGTAGTTGTCAGGAAACACGTAAAGTTATTTCTAATGTGAGAACTGAAGGTCTACTATCAATCAGACAGAAATACTGGATGTAGAAAGAAAATACTTTACTGTGTGCAGTGCCAACAGATTTATGAGAATTTTTATATCTAAAAGAGTAATACTTTGATATATAGATTTAAAGGATTATATATCATCATCATCATTAATCATTACTGTTTTTAGTTGCTTTACTATAGACCAAGCTTTCAAGGAGTGATTGTGATGTATGATCCTTTAAATTTAAATCTATTTACCAAGGTGTTAGTGTTTTAGATATAAAAATTTTAATAAACCTAATTTGAATGCAGTGAAGTGTTTTCTTTCTAGAGCAAGGGAAGGCTATTTCAAAGAACAGAAATAGAAGGAATAAATAAAGAAGAAAAGTCTGTGAGTTTAGAGTTTAACTGTGAACAGATATTGAATAGTTAATAAATGTGCTTAAATTGGTTTGGAAGAAATAGCTTGAATTACAGATGCTATTTCAGAAGCCGATTTTTCTCATCATCTGAGGAGGAAAATCAGAATAACACTGAACTGGTGTGATACAAAGAGTAAGATAACAAAACTAACAGTATGGGATGGAGGGGTTATAGATTTAATGAGTGTTGAGTATGATGAACAGCAATGCATGCAGCAGTTATGGGAAAGCAAATCAGAATGTTTTGTCATGGGGGACTTAACTAGATGTATATAAGTTAGGACTTTCAGATGGGCACTTTCTTAGTACTAGTTAATTCATGCCCCTTCTAGATAACTGACTTCTACATAAATTTGCTAAGAATGCCACTGAGGGAAAAGGCAGATCAATATTTCCACAGAAAAAAAAAAAAATAAAACAACTTAAGTCAGAGAAATATTCTTTATATAACATTTGACTGATATTGGACTGCAGGAAGTTTTATTTTAGCCAGCGAGTTATAAATTAGTGGAATAAGTTTCCTTCATGGGTGGTAGAGGCCGACAGTTTGGGGAAATTCAAAGGTCATCTGGATAGTACTTTCGGGTAAGGGAAGCGCATAGGATGATAGGTTTAATTTCCCTTTTTTTTTTTTAATTAATTATTATTATTTAGTTATTTATTTTATTTTATTATTATTATTTTTTGTTTTTATCATTGTTTTGTTCGAATTTTTTTTTTTTTTTGGCTGGTGCAGCATAAGCCATAGGCTTTCTTGCACCATGCGGCCGTTGCTAATACTAATAACTAAACAGAATATTACATGTCACATACTGAAAACCAATTTAGGCATTCAGAGGATTTTTATTTCAATAAGATTCAAGCACAAGACAAAATTTTGGGCAGACAGTTGTGAAATGTAATGTAAATTAGTGGTATTATATGCTTTACAATAATTTCCAACATTTCTCTGATACATCAATTAACCAAATGACCACAGATTCTATTATCACTTATATGAGGTGCAATAAAAGTTGGGAGCTGAAGAAGTTTTATTTACTTGGTGCAATACAAGGATCCAAAAGGGTGGAAGGTAAATCACTACAGTTCAGAGGAATGGTGCTATAACATAGTCACTATCAGTCTATGGTGAAAGTTAAAGTTCTACAAGCCCTCATTTACAATAATGTAAACAAGGGAATAACTAAGAGAGGATTAAAAGAGTCCCCTGTGAAAACCAGGACCAGCTCACTTGCAATCTGCTAGTCTAGCTAATTTTGAAATAACAAACTGGTTACTTTAAAATATATTATAAAAATATAAAATTTTTCACTGTGCAAAGATATTGGCTTGCTCATTGACAGAATGTGAATTTAAATGAAAGAACTGAATAAAAGAAACAAGAAAAAGGGAAAATGACAAAAAAGAAATGCTGCATTATCAAGAAAGATTCTATACCTCTGAAAGCTGAAGATCTATTCATGGTTAAAAGGAAAAAGAAACAAAATAGTATTTGTGATAGCAAAATTTCATGTCTCAAAGTTGAATTACCAAAAAAAAAAAAAAAAAATTGTGTCCAAAATATAAGTGGTTTATGCAAATTTTAATACTCTTATAAAATTTATGTACACTACACAATGATATATAATTATAAACTAGACATAAGAAGTACAGCTGAACTCAGTTATAATGAGATCCAAGGGACTGGTTAAAAATTACTTTAACTCCATTTGAATCATTACAGCACTTTTTTTTTAAGTTTCAAAAATAGCAATGAAACAAAATAAATGACAATTTTTCTTTAAATCCACCTTATGGAAAACTTTACTGTAGCTTATCAAACAGCACATTTCCTGACATCACTAGAGCAATACATTCCCCAAGCTCCATTGGCAAGGACACAACACTATTTTTTTCTTGCTGATGGAGCTAATCCTTATTCTGTGACAACCAGCTGTGCAAACATACTGCATTTATCAGTTCTGGCATCAATGGCAATCATGCACATCACATCTCTGATACAGATTAAAATCAGTTTATTTCATGTTAATAATAATGAAATTGAAGTCTGCAAAAAATAAAATCAAACATCATTTATTGAATGAGCATACTATCCTGCCAATAAAATCACATATGAAATGATTTGACAAAACAGTCATACTCACCAGACGAGTAACAAAAGCAACTCAGTCCAGTGAATGTGAGCAGGAAGCAAAGTTGTTCAAGCAGTTGATGACATTTATATTCTTCTTTTATCAATATCTGTGCCTTTCTCTGCTAACCCAAATTTCTCAGAAATAAGTGAAATAATTACCTTTGCATGGACAACTTAAGTTCTTTCCTTTTTTGCTAATTATTTCTGTGAAGCTTGCAATTATTATTGTCATTTTAAAAATGAAATTTCACCATAAAATATGTTTCTGATGGCTTCCTTCCTATTTTTTCACTATAGTCATGGTCTTCTTGTTGGATCTGTACTCGTTATAATTAATTTAAATTGTAATTATAATAATAAACAAAAAAATAACAAACAAACAAAGTAATTTATATTCTTCTTTGGCATTTTTAACAGTGGGTTTACATTTTTTTCTCATAAAAGTTGAGTAAACATGCTTTTGTGTTGAGTAAACACAGAAGCATGTTGAGTAAGTTGTTTAAAGTTTAAAAGAAAATATAAGATTCTCAATAGGGAACTAAATTGTTACATGAAATGATCTGGGAGGGAGGGAATGTTATTAACCTGACATTTCAGGAGCTGCCTTGCTTCCATCTTCTGAGGCTAGAGGAATCTGGAGAAGGCAGCCCCTAAACCATCAGGTCAATGTACCCTCCACCACAGATCATTTTGGGTAACAGTTTAGTTCCTTATTAAAAATTCTCCCATGATTCTCTACACAGTTTTGTGTTTTTATTTTAACTATATGTCCTTCACCCAATATTTTCAAGTTGTTTATAAAAAAGCCTAAATAAACTATGATCTTTGTGACATACCAAATATAAAATGAGAAAATATTTGAGAAAAAATGCTTTGTTTTTTGATAAAATGGACTGCAGAATAGATAATCATTTATTAGGGTCACAAAAAAATTAAATATATATTTCATTTCACATTTTTTTAATAATAATTTTTTTTTGCTTTCTGATTTTAAAGGCTGAAAAAAAAAACACTTTTTAATTATTACTATTACAAAAATGCCATGAAATTTCAATATTTGACTATTTGGTAAATACTAATATGGGAAATCTGGAATAATCAGATATAAGTGCTATAGCTTTTGTATTGCAAAACTTTTGGAGATATATAAAATATTATAAATACCTGAGTTCCAAGACCAAGTGTTAAGAGCATAAAGAAGAAAAGAAAAGCCCAAAGAGGTGAAACAGGAAGTCGAGCCACAGCTTCAGGGTACGCAACAAAAGCTAAACCAGCACCTATAATAGCAAAGTATTTTGTTTTAAAAATCGGACCATTCATCTGAGTTATGTTTATCCTGTGACTATTTGTTCATTTATACCAGAGAGCAGATGATAAAATGTAAAATAAACTTGGAAATATGACTCATAATGTCGCATCCAAAAATAACAGTTGGCTATCCTTAAATTGACTAACAACTGGCTACCCTCTTGAATATGTTCCTTTAAATTAGCATTGCTCATGCATACCTCTGAACTTTTAGAAATTGGAATCCAGGAAACCACCCAGCTAGAACATACTGGAATAGTGTTTGAATATATTTATTGTAAATTAATAATAATGAGTAATTAATTACTCATTATTATGCATATGATGCAACATGGAAATTATGTAGGTTATTATTAAATGCAAAAAAAACCTTCTTATTTTATTATTTTTACTTCATTTTGTTTTCAAATGATTTTCCCGAAACAGCACCTTGTCCATAAATTGAGCTAAGCTTTTTACATTCTTCCAATCACATCGTCTCAATAATCTATTTTTAAGTTTCATGGCTTCTTTCAAGTAACAGAAGGTAAAAGGTTAATGAGTGTACAAATTCTGAATTTTCTTTTTTTTTTTTTTTAATTATCATTACTTGCAAAAATTATTGATGGCTAATTTTACAAGTATTTATAAAATCTTTCTCTCACCCTTCCATAAAACTAGGCATCCAATAACCTAGTTTTATGGGTTTTTTTTTCCAAGTAATGAGAAAAATGTGTGAATATGTGTACTGTCTTTGATTCAAAGCTGGGCTTCAGACACCACATTAAATATTTTCTTGACAAAGCATGATGCTTTGCCAAGAAAATTTGTCCTGGATACCAAATCAATATCTTCTCCATTCTGATGATTTAGACATCACTACAAACTACACTGCACTATTGTCTACACTAGTTTACTCTATGGAGCAGTAATTTGAGTAACAGAAATCAACACAAATGTTAAAAAGGTTATCACTTCAGAGCTTTTAACTTCTTTGTGTTATGCCTGATCAGTAGGCATCCATAAATATCATCTTCAGCTGCAACACTGTATTACTGATATGGCCTCCCCAATATAGACCAACCTTTTCTGTTATTTAATTAGGGTAGGGTAGCTATTTTATATAATAAAAAGGTTGGTCTATAAAATATAAATGGTTGTTGGTCAAATACTAGTTCCATGCTTGTGTGATCTCTGCCATTGGCAAATTCTGTCTTCAGCCCTTTGATTGTCTTCCCAAATATAGAAAAATTTCCTTTGTCTGCAACTCTCTGATCAATTCCTTCCTGTGATCAAATTATTAGATGCAGAACTTAATAAATTTCTAAGAGAAAAAAGGTACCATCAAGAAATCCTGTGACACATCTGGGAAAAACATGCACCATCCCAGGTCAAACCCTGGCTGTCTCTGGAATATCTGACATTCCAAAGACAGCCAGGAATAATTAAAATAAAGGAATATAAGGTTATTCCTTTATTTTAATTATTTTGATTTTCTTAAATCACACTGACAAAGGACAACAGTACAAAAAAAAACAAAACAAAACAAAAACATCTACTGCATGCATCCTCTGTCCATCCTTACTAATATGTCTAATTTGTCCTTAAATTTATTCAAGCCACACACTTCTAAAATACCAGATGGTAGTTTGTTCCAACAGTCAATTACTCTGGCTGAAAGCAAATTTTGACATATCCGTCCTGCAGCCATCCTTTTTCAATTTGCTAAGTAGTTCTGTTGAATAATTAATAATCAGTGCCAAGCAGCACTTCTTCAGGATGATTCATATAGATTTCATGGATGGCCAGAAAAGTGGAAGTTATGTTTTAATGAAGTAAAATGTAAGATCACACTTGGGGAGATGTAATCCCAAAATAACTTCAAAGAACAGCAACTTCAAAATAACTTATACACTTGGTGGGGTTGAATTAAAAACAGTACAGGAAGAAAAAGATTTGGCAGTTGCAATACAGTTGGATGTGAAGTTCTCCGAGTAGTGTAGACAGGCAGCAAGGAAGGCACATGGTATCGTATGATTTATCAAAAAAAAAAAAAAAAAAAGGTAAAGTGCAGCCATTATCAACCTACTGCAGGATGGAAGCCACCTCAACAATTCATGCTGAGGGAAATGGACCATAATCTGCCACGCTGGTCCATTGCGGGGTTGGCAGATCGACCGTATTCAGCAGTCAGCGGCTTGAACCCCCCGGTCTACTCAAAGAGCGTGTGCTACTGCACTCCCGCTCCTGACCACTCGGCTATGGAGGCCACTTGCTTATAGAAATAAAGATGATATAATCCCATTGTATAAGGCAATTATAAGACCACATTTGGAATACTATATTCAAGTATGGAGGCTGCACCCAAAGAGAAGGCACTGAGTTTCTTAAAGGGGATCAAAGATAGGCGACACTGGTGAAATTGGCAAAGGGTATCCATATGAAGAAAGACTGAATATGTGGGCTAGAGCTTGGTAGCTAAGCACCTTAGAGGAGATCTAATTGAGGTGTTATAAGAGTCTGGGAGGAGAAATTAAAATGAATGAGGATGAAATTTTCACTGTTATAATTGATTCTGGAGGTAGGGGCCATAAATTCGAATTATGGGAGAAGAGATTTAGAGTGAATAGAAGGAACTTTTCTTTTAGCCAGTTAGCTGTTAATTACTGGAACGAGTTACCTGCATGGATAGTTGAGGCTGACAGATTGGGGAAATACAAAGGACATTTGGATAGGTACCTACATGAAAAGTGAGTTAAATAAGTATTTTATTTTATTTTATTTTATTATTATTTTTTATTTTGGCTGGTGTAGGAAAAGCTTTGGGTTTCTTTGCACCATATGGCTACTACTAATACCCCTAAGAGCAGCAGATTAATGTT
The DNA here is from genome assembly GCF_048544385.1 of Mastigoproctus giganteus. NCBI lineage: Eukaryota > Metazoa > Arthropoda > Arachnida > Uropygi > Thelyphonidae > Mastigoproctus > Mastigoproctus giganteus. The sequence goes on from NC_143583.1 coordinate 132,154,132, forward strand.
TTTGTTAATGCCACCACCACAGCTCACAGTCTGAAGAACTAACTCTCTTCTCATGAAATAAAGATGGCAATCTTTTGACTGATGGATATTTTTCCCCCAAGGATCCCTTGGTTAGCACCAACCACCTCTGTTATTGCAGCATACTATAGGAGCTATTTATCTGATATGTTCTGTTTTGATGCAATGTGACATTAAAACACTGAACTATTAATACAGACTCAGCAAAGGGGAAAATAAAATTTTTGTCTTTTATACAAAAGCAAAAAATTTTATTTTACAATTTTCAAAAAGTTAATAATCATATTTTAGTATTTATTTAACTACAGTAAACCCTCACTAATCCAGAGTAATTGGGGGGGAGAGGTCATTCGGATTAAGCGATAATCTGGATTAGTGAAGCAAAAGATAGCCCTAAAAGACAAAAAAAACTTAGAACACAAATAAATGGAAAATTTAATAGTATTAGGTAGTGCTGATGAAAATAAATAAAAATATCACTGTAAAGTCTTTATTTAAAAACTATAAAAAGACAATACATTTATCCATTGATATATGGATAAACGTATTGTTTTTTATACATTTATCAGGTGGCGCTGGCATCACACGCCAATGCCACTTGATCGTTGCTGTGAATACTACTTAAATACAGCTTCTGCCAGCAATGCTTCTTTTGGCTTTTTTAATGTCTATCTATTTAATAAACTGCTTTTATCACTCTCCACAGCAAATTTTAAAGGAAATGTCTTTATAAGTTCTTTTTGTTTTTTAATATTTGACAGCCTGTTGGCCAATACCAAATTCTTCAGCAATTTTTTTCCTTCAGTAATTTTATTCGAGGTTGTGCAATCATGGTAACTCGTTGTGAAGGATGAGCACAATATGAGATACAGTTGAAATGATGCCTTTTACACTATTATCATAGTTTTTCCCTTTAAGAGTTGTCTATAGTGTTTTTACATTTATGTGTATGCATGCAATTTTGTGACAGAATTAAAAGAGACATGAGCAAATAAGATGTAGTAAATAATTATTACTGGAAATATTTTCATAATTATACAAAGAAATGGTGATTAAAGATATTGTAAATATAGTACATTATGTTCAATTAAAATAGTAATGACCATTTAATATTTTAACATTAGAAACAAGCATTTTAAGAATTGAGCTAAAGGCACTAAGCGATTTTATGGTAACATAAACTATTTGTCTAACCTTGTGCAGCAACCTTTGAAACTGGAACTCCTAACTCATGAGCCATAAAACCAACTATGCTGAAAATAACAAAGCCAGCAAAAAAGCTAGTACCACTGTTGCCGAATGTGATGAAAAGTGCATCTCTGAAAACCAAAAGGGGAAAAGTACTTATGCATATATATAAATTTATGTATAACAGATATGAAATTAAAATAAAAATTAAATATAAGACTGAAAAAACATATAAAGTAATTCAAAATAAAGGGATATCTCAAAATTACAAAAGGGATAATATTAGGATCTATTTTTTCTCATTTGGAAAACACCTGGAATACAGTTCCCAAATGTTACAAAAATATAATATTAATATTACATAAATAGTAGTTACTGTATATATTATATTCCTGTATAATCATAAAGAAATTTTCATAAACAAGAATATGCATCAACATATTTATATTTTACCAAACATTTATTAATTTGCTCCATGAACAGAATAAAAAGTGGAAGGTAAAACAATTGCAAATTTCTCTCAAAATTTGTAAATCAATTACAAGGAAGTGATTATAACAACACATATTACAGCTTTTGTACCCACTATATTAAAATGATACAAAGAAAATCCAAACAAGTTATTTTTCTTTTGACAGAAATTATTAAAATGTATTCAAAATGGGATCACTAATAGTAACATGTCAAATATTTTAATTAAATAAATTGAAGTTTCTATATGGGGATACCAATTACTTACCCTTTCACATAACATGATTCAGAAAAAAACTCCTTACTATTCATTAAGGAGAATATATAAGCAACTTCACAGAAAAGATTATTATAAATGGAATAGTATTAAGAAGCATTCTATCACAGGTCAAATAAAAAATGATATACAATGTACTGTAATGAATATAACTTGTTTCAAGTAATGGAACTGGTTAGGCATAATCCTGAAAATAATTGGAAAGAAGGTGCAATGAGAATAAAAATATATTCTGTAAACCCAGACCATATTCTGATTAAAAATTATAGCATTAAAACAGAAGTATCACCACAGAATTTATAAATTACTTTGAAAATTGAAACATGATGACCACTAGTAAATAACAAAAAAAAAAAAAAAAAAAAAAAAGAGAGAGAGAGAAAAAATTTACTATTATCCAGCAGGTATTCACTTATTCCTAAATCTTACCTGTAGCAGTTATTATGGAAACGGTTATAGCTAGCCAAAGTTATGAGTCCTCCCCAGCATGGTGAAAGAGAAAAGAAAATCTGCATGGCAGCATCTCCCCAAACCTGAAATTATTATGTTGTTAGGTAGACTAGACATTATGTAACTTTAATGACTTACATTTAAAGCGTACAGAAATGGGGTGCCCAAACTACAGTCTATATTAATCCCACATTAAAAACATATTCCAGATTTGTAAAGAACTTCATAGTTTACAGTTTCTTTTCTTTCAGGAATATAATACTTGTCTTTAAATTTTTTTTTGAATCATTAAAAATATTTTGTGTTAGTTATGTATATAAAACAAATTTTACTATTAAACTCAGTAAATTTATTATTGTGAGTTTGAGTAATTCATTTGATGTACATTTAGGTAGCTGGTGCTCGGCTTAACTCTTTTAAATACATAAGACTTAGAAGCAATGTTATATTAAGAAAATCAAGTATATAACGATTTTTATCGTATGAAAGAAACATATGTGTTTTGGCATAAGAGGTAATATTGACATTAGTAAGATTAATTTACCTAATCTTTTAGGTAGAATGCAAATGAAGTTTTTAAGTTTTTAATTCCAACAATAACAAATTAAAACAAGCTGTTGGTAGTTTAAAAAAAGCAGACATTCTAGGAAGAAAATGCTTTCTTATTGCAGCAAGCATAAAATAAACTTACTATGCATCTATATTCTACTAAAAATATCAGCCAGCTGGACTGATTTTCTCCCAGTTGAAGGTCTTGTCTCCATGTTTTGTTGTTGGTATAGTTTTATAGCATATCAATATTTTTGGCCATATTATGCAAATATACAAAGTCTATAACTCTGTGTTCACTTGCCAATTTGCATGTTGTGTGGGCTGAGAAATACAGAATAACACATGGAAAAAGCTTACCACATTTCTCTCTCTTGGCTAACTACAGCCCTGAATGAAGAAGCCTTTAAGAATTCTTCTAGTCTCTGCTGGGATTTAAACCCAAGCCTCTCCAAATTTGTGACAAGCAATTAAACGGTTATACTGTCATGGGGACTGTATTTGCTCTGGATAATATTAGCATTATCTAGCTAATGCTGATGTTCTGATCACACTTCATTCTTGACCCCCCAAAACATATACATGCATGTACACCCTTAGGCTATGTGTGGCATTTAACCAGAATGTACATCATTGGAATAGATAATCCAGTTCACAGTTGTGCAATAGTGTCGCTGATTCATGCTGCCACCATTTCATTTTCACTAAAAATGAATACTGTAGTGTTTTTACTTATACAAAATGCATGCATACAAAAATTACAATTGTATGTATTTAACACTACTGTGTTGAATTTGAAAAAAATATTTTGGAAGTTACTAGTGGAGGCACACAAAGCTTACTGAGATAATCATGTCACCCCTACAGTTAACGCTTCTGAAGTGTGCAAAATCTGTAAGTAAATTGGATTAAAAATTGTATGGAGAAAGTATTTCATTTCATCTGCCATCTGATCAGAGTCACAAGGCCTTGGTGAACAAAAAAAAATCCAAACAATAACATTGCAGTAATCACGGAGCCAGCCCCATGGTTATTGAAATGTTATTGTTGAGAAGCTGTGATCCTATTCTACATCAATCTTAATCATGAAGTACTTATTAAGTCAAGAATTGTAAAACCAAAGAAAGAAACCCCTGAACTAAATTGTTAAAAACCTCCTACAGCACCATATTACCACCCTTACCACCCTCTTGAAGGAAACTAAAATATGAATGATGTTGGAACAAAAGCAACTTTTTCGTAAGTTGAAGGAAACTATAATGAAGGAAACCATTTTGGGTTTCTTCTTTTCATTGTGGCCTTGTGGTTCCTGATGAGATGGGGAGCCTGTGAATGAAATTCCATCTCTATATAATTTTCTTTCTTTCTTCCAGACATGTTGAAAACAAGACTGTCATGCCAAAGCAATCTTATTTTGGCAAGTTGCCATCCACCATATTTCTTTTTTTCAATTCAATATAGTATTATAAATATATACAATTGTAATTCCTGCATATATCACCCTAGGCAGTGCTACACAATAAACAGTTAATCCAGTTAACACAGAATTACCATTTTCATCTATTAATTCTAGAGGTATCTTATGTTATTTTCTCTAATTCCAAGTTGACATTCAAGTTTCATCTCTTGAAGTGTCATAAGTGACTGGTAATAAAGTTCAGAGCATCTCAGTGGTTTCAGATATTTTTCAAGTATTTGAAAATAGCACATTTTTCTTTTTTTCTTTTTAGCTACACATTTATTTCAAATTGCACTTACTTTCTCTCCATAGCCAAGCATTTATTTCAAACTGCACTTACTAATCATTCTTTAGGTTTAAGTAGAGAAGACAAAATTGCCTCAGCGGCATTTATGGCCTTCATCGTATGCTCTGTTACACTGTTTTAGCATATTAATCCACAGTTTACCCAAAGGCCTTAAATTTCCTTTTCAGAGGTAGGTCTCTTGGATCTTACATTTTCATCACCACCAGTTCCTCTTTTCTCATCCCCCCCCACCACCACTCAGAACATCTACTATTCTTTCCTTTGTCTTTCAGGTGGCCTACCCTCCTCCTTCCTTTCATCTTCAATCCAAAATAATTCTTGAAACAAATTTCAACAACTTAATATTCTGATATTTTGGCAAATATTTTTGGAAGATTTATCCAGTCCTGATAGTGTATAGAACCACCAATGAGGCTAGTATTATTTTTGATGAAGTCCTCCTTTCTCATTAACACAGTTTAATTTTTAAGTATTATTTTTGGTTTTAAATATTTTAGCTAGGCTAGTCTATGTAACATACAGGTTCCACATTTCATATTTTGTTTAATTAATATTATTTTTTCTCAGTTTGAGGATTTTTCAAATAAGAGGAATTTTGATTAGCTGTTATAAGTGATATCCAAACTCCACTTGTCTTTTATTATAGTTTTTAATTTTTATTAAAAAGTTTTTATATTTTTGGTTCTGCTTCCTAGCTAGGCTGATTGAATGCAGGTTTCATAGTCATTTATTACAGGTTGTTTATTTATTTAAAATTTATTTTTTTTTGTACCAGGTAAAATTTATACAAGTGTCTTAGGGAAGAGGGTTAGAAGTATTGTTGAGTATAACCATGGGGAAGAATAGTCAAGATTTAAGCCATAGAGGAGATGCCAAGATAAAAATATCTACTATAAAACAAATTATGGAAAAGTCATGGAAATGTAATAAGAACTTGTATTCATTCATGATTTGTATTCATCTTGAAAAGGTGTATGACAAAATACCTTGACTTTCAATTTTAGAAATGTATGGCATAAAATTTTTTAAGGAGAATAAAAATATCCAATCAAAGGTAAGCAAAGAAAACTTAAGATGTTAGGGGCATTTTGAAAGGATGGAAAAAGATTAGCTAAACAGTCATTTGAAGCAAAATGAATGGTAATTGGCCTGGAGGCAGGCCAAGAGAAAGCTGTGATTGAGGTGCTGGTGTGAAGCAAGCATTGAAAAAAAGAGAGCTCTGGCTAGGGCTAAAGATCTAATAGGAAGCAGGATACAGCACTGAAGAAAATAGTGAACGTAAATCTGCTGAGTATAAAAGATTTGTAAGATAATGATTTTTCTTCCCCTCCAATAAGTTCAGTCTGAAAAGTTACAATTGTTTTAGCATCGTTTGGATCTAAAATACCTTAAAAAATGACAATCTGTGGGGGGATTTAATGGTTTGGTTTGGGGAGGCTTGCTTTCTTTAGTTTTACAGTTTTTAACTTGATTTGCTCTTTGCAATTAAGGTTGTCATAGCACAGGGCTGCAACTTCTTAACCAAGTTATGATGACAGTGTTTAGAGGTTATTAATATAATGTGTCTTTCAAGTTTCTTTTGTTTGCTAAAGCCTTGTGGTTCCTGATAAGATGAGGTCTCAATGGTTGAATTCCTTCTGCACAATTTATTTTACTTTATAGATTTGCACCTTCTGAAAGCATTAGCTGTAGAGGAGATAAGAAAGAAGATAAAAAGTATATAAAAGCTTTCAAGCAAGTTTTATGTGTTTTCATTAGTGTGCTTATAAAACATTTCTTCAAATTCAGTTGGGCCCTTTGAAGTTTCTTGGGTTCAAGGCTAATTGTAATTTTTAAGAGGGAGATAAGACAGAGTTAGGAAAGTGGGTAGAGTGTGGAGATATTGGGTGATGTTTCTGGTGGAAAAATTGCAGAATGCAGGTACAAAGCTTTGGGGATGTGTAGAGGAGAAAGTGGCAAACTCCATCTGGCATTAGAGTTATCATCAAAAACAATAGGAATATTGTGTCAAAATTATATAATCTGTCAGGAGTGTTATTATTTAGGAGAGTTATTATTATTTGGATGTTCAAATCTCATATTTTTCTCATTTTGTTATTGATTGTGCTAGGTTAGTGTAGCTTCAACTTCCTTCAACTACCCCTTATAATTTCTGTACAGCCTTAAATATTATCCTGCATATTGGATTTCCTGTAGCTTCCCTGGTTGTACATCAAATGCTGCACTGATTGTACATAAAACTCCTCCTTACAAACTTTCCTTCAGAACAGAACAGATACCCAAATGGACTGTCATGTCTTCAACAGGATAACTTGGGCAACAGTGTATATTCAGTAAGCTTCACCATTTTCAATATTAATTATAATAATTATAATTTGATAATTATCAAGTATATCTTTGAATATTTTCATACTGTACACTTTCTCTTCCATGGTGTATTTTATCTTTCTTACAGTATCCTTATATCAAGAATGGAACCAGCCCTTTATCTACCTCGCTCCAAAGAGAGCCAGCCACAGCATCTATAAGTTATTTACCTGGTTTCAATAACAACTTGTAGGTTTCTTGGGTGTTGCATGTTCTATTATATATGCAAATTTTATACTCATTTTCTAATTTCTTAATGCATAGTCCAACATCCATATTATATGTGCAATTAGATTAATGTTTGCCTAAGGTATCTATTCAGTTAGCTAATCTCAGGTGGAAACAGTGTTTTCCCTCCAGAATTATTCCCAAGTCTTCTATTCTGATAACAGAGGAACCAACCTTAGAACATGAGAAATTTACCAACACAAAACACTGACACCTCATGTCCTGATCAGAGTTTTGTGTTGATATTTTTTGTAGCTGGCTTAGTGGTAATCCAGAACAACTTAACACAACTTGTTTTTTACTAGTGTAATCCTTTTAACTTGTTTCACTTGATATATAAAATTATGTAACTTTGAGCTTTTACTTATTTACCTACTGGCATTTTCTGGCATTATTTAATAATTATTGTATCATAAAATTATAACTGTAATTAATATCAAAGTTGTTTGGTTATTTGTCATTTTGGATAATTGGGATATCCTTAGCTGTTTAATATTTTCATGAGCTCCAATCTGTTTTACTTTTTTACTTTTTTTATTTGTTTAAATCAATTTTCTAGTGGAAGCAATCCTGGCAAAAGGATCTGTTTTTGAGGAACTTGTAACATCATTCTAGTGAGTCCAATCTGACAGTCAGTGTGTAATTATCAGTGAACTATGAGGCTATCTTGCTAAGGTAATATTAATAAAGTGTCAATTTCAAAAAAAAAAAAAAAAAAAAAAAAAATCAAGAAAAATTAAGAATGTCTGTCCCTAACCAAGTTAAATTCCATAATAGTAGAATTTATGTTTAAAGACTTAGACTCCAGTCTTAAAAGATCCAGAAATAGGATTAAATGGATTAAATCTTATGTTATATTGTTTTAATTGTGCCCATAAAGAAGATGTTGCAATATGTACCATTTTCATTTGTTTTCTCGTATAAAAAAACATGAGTCAATTTTAATAGATATTTTTAAGATTTCCTGTAAATGTGATTCCTCTTAATGAGAGAAATTGAAGTTTCATTGTTTTTAATTTTTACAGACAGGGAAAAACTCTTTCTCAATAAATTCTGCAAACATGGGGTATTATAACATTAGGATCTGTTATATATATATATATTTCTTTTGTAATTTTCTTTATAATATATATATATATATATATATATATATATATATTATAATTTTGCATACCTTTACGTAATGTTTAATTAAATAATGGCATTAGAAATCGCAAACAGGAAGACTTTATTATAGAAATTATTATACTAATGTGTTTGTAAATATATATATATATATATATATATATATATGAGGGGGTATCAAAAAGTTTGTACCCTGACCTAGATAAAACATCAGTAGGAAGATGCCGTTTTTAATATAAGTTGTCTACATATTCAATAACTAACATGTGAAATTTCATTCCCGTAGGTGATCTTACACCAGAGGTGGAGCCTGGGATCTGAGGAAGGGTAGGCTATAGTTGGCAAAGTGGAGTATCGAGCAGTGATCAAGTTCTTGCATTTGCAGGGCAAGAAAGCTCAGGAAATTGATGAAGAAATGAAAGCTGTGTATGGGCAAAATTGTCCATCCTATGACTGTAAAAAAGTGGAAACAGGAGTTCCAGTGTAGTTGTAAAAGTGTCTTTGAAGAGCCAAGAGAAGGAAGGCCATCAAAATCCACAGACAGTGAGACGGTTGTAAAGGTTGAGCAGCTGGTGCAGAGTGACAGATGTGTGACAATTCATTAAATTGCAAATGCAGTGGGAATTAGTTATGGGTCTGTCCACAGCATTTTACATGACCATCTGCACGTGTCTAAGGTCTCCGCACGATGGGCTCCAAGATTGCTGACGCCTTTGCAGAAGCAACGTCGAATGCAATGTTCTTGCTAACTGTTGGATTTGTGTAATGCAGATGTGAGAACTTTTTTAGGTGAACCCACCCTCTTCTCCTGACCTAGCACCGGCAGACTTCTTGTTTTGAGAAATGAAATCATTACATGGATGCCGCTTTGATTCATCTCAGGAAGTCATCAATGAGGTGGAATTGTGGTTTCAAACAAAAAGTGCAGACTTCTATGATCAAGGCATTAAACAACTGATCCATAGATGGGAGAAATGTGTTACTATACATGGAGAGTACACAGAAAAGGATTCAAGTTCCTGTGAAGTTTCACCTTTCTAGGGCTATTTTTTCTAGGTAAGGGTACGAACTTTTTGATACCCCCTCGTATATATATATATATATATATATAAGAACTATGTTTTTTATTTTAACAATATAGCCTAAGATATGTGTATAACCATAACCTACAAGGCCCCTAATAGTCACTATAATTAGCAAAGTTATACGAAATCAAATATTAACAAAATAACAAATCAAAAGTATCATAATGTCATTACTGCATAAGGCTTACATTGAAAGGCACATCAACATTGAGAGGCTCTAGCCCAAGCATTGATATATTGAGCATTACAGCTGTGGTTCATACTATATAAGGCTTTCAATGTAAGCCTTATGCAGTTTTTAATATAAGTTGTCTACATATTCAATAACTAACATGTGAAATTTCATTCCCGTAGGTGATCTTACACCAGAGGTGGAGCCTGGAATCTGAGGAAGGGTAGGCTATGGTCAAAGTGGAGTATCGAGCAGTGATCAAGTTCTTGCATTTGCAGATACCCCCTCGCCTTTATAATTATAGTGACTATTAGGGGCATTGTAGGTTATGGTTACACACATATCTTAGGCTATACTGTTAAAATAAAAAACATAGTTCTTATATTTTTACAACTTCCTTCAACGTATGAAATGTTTAATCAAATCTGATGGCATTAATTCATCCTGACATTTTTACTTTTTCAGTCATTTATTTATCATTTAGATATTAGAGGTTTTATTTGTTTTGTATTAATATATATATATATATATATATATATACAGGGTGATTCACTACCAGTGCGACAAACTTGCAGGAGGTGTAGGGGGCACAAAGACGAATCAGAATCACATAGCATTGCAGGGTCCAAAATGCCTTCATCATGCGGTAGAGGACGTTGAACGGGAGGTCGTGTGAACAGCGATCCCGCTGGAAGTCAGCATTTGCAAACTGTTTCTGTTGAAGAAACCAAGTAACAAAAGTCCTCCGGAGTGGATAATCTGCAGGCTCCAATGATTGGACGCGTTGCAGATGGTATGAACTCATTTGGTTTGTTGACAGTATCCTCCATACAGTGGAGGATACTGTCAACAGTATCCTCCATACAGTGGATTGGGAAATACTCAATCGTTGGCCTATCGCTCGAGTACTCGTACTCGGATTGCCTTCTGCAAGACGTAGGACATTCTCCTCATTGTCTGGTATCCTCATCGTTCGCTCTCAATTCATGGTACCTCTCATGAAACAACCAGTCACGTAACCTTCTGTGCACACGTGCGAAAATCGTATGATGAGGAGCACGCCTTTCCCACACCTGTGTGGGAAATGTTCCTGGTACAAGCGTAGAGCAGCACGCCCATTACAGTCCGCAGCTCCATATGCGAGGTGCATGTCAGCCAGTTCAATGTTTGAATACTCGTCCATCCTACTGCCTTGGGAATCGGTTCGCAAATGCTGACTTCCAGCAGGATCGCTGTTTACGCGACCTCCTGTTCAATGTCCTCTACTGCATGACGAAGGCATTTCGGACCCTGCAATGCTATGTGATTCCGATTCGTCTTTGTGCCCCCCGACACCTCCTGCACGTTTGTCGCACTGGTAGTGAATCACCCTGTATATATATATATATATATATGTGTAGAGAGAGAGAGAGAGAAGATATAGGGTGTTTCTAACATGTGGGCTACACTTTCAGGATTAATCCAATGCCGACATATAGGATATATTTAGGCAATCAGGACAGATATATAAATATCTCCTGATTATGAATGATTACACAGCTATGGCTGTTTGAATTTTAAAAACCGGTCATGAAGTTTTCTGTGGTAAAAAATAATAAAAAATAAATAAGAATAAGCAAACATGTACCTAGTATAAATAATGATTTTACTAGGAATGTGTGTGCTTATTTTTATTTATTTATTTATTATTTTCTTCCACTCCATAGCCATTTTTTAAAATTCAAACAGCCATAGCTTCATAACCATCCAGAATCAGGAGAAATATTTATATGAATATTTTTTTTTCATTGTTTTTAGGCCCTGAATCAATCCTGAAAGTATGCCCCACATGTTATGAAACACCATATAGAAGTCTGTTGCAATTTGATATTCCAGAGAGCTATCTTGTTGATCTTTAGGTTAAGGAGATTTGTTAATTAGACCCTTTTATCATATCAGTGCTGGAATTTTTGAATTTTTGAAGCTTTAACACAATTCATGTTAAAATTAAATTTTATGATATTAATTATAAATTTTTTCTCATCAATGAGAACTTGTTCATTATCACTGTTTTAGTCTAAAGTTATCAAAATATAAACATTCTACAATATGGAGCTGTCAATTTCAGTGTACACATTGCATGTATTACCTAAGTTTTCTATTTGGAATTGTTTTAATTGCAAATAGAATTGGTTTACATTTGTGTTATAAATACACCAATGTTTTTGGACTAAAAACAGTGAAAACAACTTTCCCATTGATAAAAAAAAACAAAAAAAACCCAGGTGATAAGGCAAAACTTAAAGTTAGAAATTGCAAAACTGAAATGATAATATTTACCACAAATTTAAAATCAAATTAAAAAACTTCAACGCAAAAAGATCAAGATTTTTGTCTGGATCTTTTTTTTTTAATACTTTGGTATTAAAAAAAAAAAAAACAAAAAGATTCAGAAAAAAATCTCCTAAACTTATAAATAAGAAAGATAGACCTCTCCCCCACCTCCCTCTACCAGAACTCCAAACTGCAACAACTTACATATTCTATATGCTTTTATGCATATTTAACTTTTAAAAGCATTAAATAATATTATAACTATGTTCAATATACCAAGATGTTTTAGTATCATATTTGATAACTGATCCCAAAACAGTATTAATGAGCTTTTGAGCTTAAAAAATCATTTCTGCTATCTCATATCTATTACAAAAAGAAAAGAAAAGAACTGTTTATGACATGAAAGTTATTCTGAACATTATAAACTATAGTTTACTCAGAATTTTATGGAGCACCTGCTAATTGTAATTCCTTACTTGGGATTTATTTTACAACATAAAGTGATCACTATAATTATTCTGTAAAAAATGTTAAGCTAAATAATACTTCAGTTGAGGCAGCACTAAAAAATATGAGGGGGGGGGTCTGAAAAGTTTGTGGCCTGAGTAAAAGGTAGTGGTACAGTGCTAAAATTTCTGTAATTAATGCATAACACTCAAATAGTATTACACCAAGTTTCATGCAAGTTTAATAATGTCTTTTTTTTATTACAGGCCGTGAAGTAAATAAAGCTTTGTGAATGAGGAAAAAAAAAAAAATTCATGAGAATATGCTTACACTGGTGGAGGATGTCCCATCCTATTTCATGGTTAAGCAGTGGGAAGCATCATCTTCTTGAAGATGATGCTTCCCACTTCAAGACCATCCAGAATCAAGAGAAATATTTATATGAATATTTTTTTCATTGTTTTTAGGCCCTGAATCAATCCTGAAAGTATGCCCCACATATTATGAAACACCATATAGAAGACAGGTGATAAGGCAAAATTTGCCAGCAAATTTCCTTGCAAGGTTTGTGACTATGGATGCAATGTGGGTCCATAGTCACAAAACAGAGATAAAAGGAGCAGTCCAAGCAGTGGAAACACAGCTCTAATCCCACTCCAAAGAAAGCCAAGTCAATTCCTTCTGCTGGAAAGGTGATGGCATCAGTTTTTTGGGATGTTGATGGAGTGTTGTTAGTGGATCACTTTCAGAAAGGCCAGACAGTTACGGGGGCATATTACACCAGACCTTGTAAGGCATTTGCATGAAAACATCAAAGACAATGCACTTGCTCACAAGTCTGTCACCACCATGGCTGCACTGCATGAGTGTGGCTTTGAAATCTTGGAGTATTCCTCCATATTCACCAGCTTTAGTACTATTGAACTTTCCCCTGTATCTTAATTTGAAAAAATGCCTGGCTGGCATCCATTTTCCCAATGACAGTGATGCCACTGTGTAATGGATGACTTCCTGGAGTCCAAGGGAAAAGTTTCTTTGCAGCTGGAATCAATGTATTGCAGCACTGGTGGCAAAAGTGTATTCAGTCCAAAGGGAACTATGTTGAAAACAGACTTCTCAAATAAACTCTTCTTACTCAACAAGGCCACAAACTTTTCAAATCATAACATAGCTTGACCAGAAGTCCCAAGAAAACTAAATAATATAAAGTATATATTTAAAACTATACTGCATTAAAATTTGAAAAAAGAAAAAAAAAAAAAAAAAAACACCTTTTAAAAAGCACTTACCAAAGTACCACAAAGCACGTTGAGACTATTTTGTCTCCTATGCAACTGGTGCTTTCAAACGGGTAGTAAATTAATGCAATAAATATAGTAAAATAGAAATAAAATAGGATAAAAGATAGATTGTGAATTATATGAAAAAAGAATTTTTTGCCAGAGTCCTGTAACCGAATTTTCTGCCAGAGACCGAAGATCTAAAATGAAAACATTGAAACAATCTAGTAAATAAATACTTGCCCATCAAGAAGGCACATTTTGCACATTAGTCAGGATGGGATGGTGAACAAAAGTATCTTGCCGAAAAGGACTATTTGTAATTTAAAATATATATAAATAAATAATCAAACCTGTAATAAAAGGCTGAAAAACCTGAATATTACATTAACTAGCCTTGCTAGAATATAGAATTGAAATAACACTTAAGTGGGAGAGATAATAATTAAAATAAATATATATAAAATAAATAATAAATGAATTAGTTAAATTAGATTAAGTAAACAGACCTGGATATACTGTTATAACTAGCTAGTATGAATGCACTGAAGTGAAAATTCACAGATTGTTTTGGGAAATAATAATAATAAAAGAAACAAAATAAAATAAAATAAGCTTGCAATAATGGCTATGGAACATGGATATTAGACCACACCAGCCTAGCTAGACAGTTTGAAACAAATTAAACCGGGGATGGAAACATAAATGATAGCAAAGGGAAGACTGTAAATAGTGCAGACTTCTAAAAGAGCAACTGGCACTATACATAAGGTTGAACAAATCTGCCAAATCATAATTCTTAAAGTACAAGAATAAACTGCTGAAATAATATAATGGAACATATTGTTAAGGTCATAAATTCCAGTGGGGCAATATTTTTTTTTCTTGCTACGACATTTTTGACCAGATCAAAAGTGTGGCAATTCATATTCAAGAATACAAACATTTGTACAGACAAAATGCACAATAAAAAGATCAAAGGTAATATAATAGGAACTGATGTAATATGATTCAAATAATCAATGTGCCAAGAAAATCCCATACAAAAACAATATTTTATATAAAATTACAATATGGATTTGCATCTAGAACTACTTGCATTTATTATTTTATATCATTGTTTAATATGCTTACACTGATTACAAAACTACTGATAAATACTGTTTTAAATTTTTTAAAATTATTAAATTATTCAGCTTGAGCACTGAATGGTTATAACAAAAATTTTTTGCAGGATGTGTAATTTATAAATATATTAATTAAAACATTAATAAAATTGAGCTCCAATGCTTCATTATGAATGTAACTAAAAGTAAAGTATGTTGTTGCAAAACTCATCACTCCCTTGGCTTGCTTACAGAAGTTGGCAATTTTTGGCCAAACTGCCAACTCCTGTATTTTAATGTTCTATAGCTCTTTTATGGCCAAAGCTTTTGCTTTAAATTTATCTGAGCATTTTGGTTGATTAATTTACTAAAACATTAATATGCATATTTCAGTGTAAAATAAAACAATATAACTTACAATTCACAGAAAAAATAATTGCTAGCAGAATAAATGGTGCATATGTATATATTCTTCATGGCAATTTCTAAACATATTATGGTAGCATAACTGACATATCAATCGTCTACGATAAAATTAAGTTATATTAGGGTCTGTGATAAAATTAAGTTTCATAAAGGCCTGTGGTAAAATTAAGTCTTATAAAGGTCTGTGATAAAATTAGGGAGGGTTAAGTTTACTAATACCTGGCTGCATGGGTGAGATATGATCTCAAAAAAAAATTTTTTTTTGTGATCGTAACTCACCCATGAGATGTGATCACCCTCACCCATTTCTAGAGTTATCAAACTCACAAACAGTGAGAGCCTGCTGCATTAAAAAGTGAAAGTGCAGCATCTTAAAATATCTCTCACGATATGATTGAAGGGTAATAAAAGTTGCATGAATTGGAAACTTAAAAAATTTATACCTACCTCCCATAATTGATTTAAAATTTTTTTTAATCTTGTTAGTAGAGATAAATAAAAATTAACATTTTTATATATATATATATATAAATTCATATATTATGAATATATGAATTTACTGCCATCTATATGATAATATAGATGGTAATAAAAATTCATATATCTATATTGACACCTATCCAAAAACTGCATGGACTTTTCTGATCCCTGATTTCAAGAAGCAAATTAGCAAAGAAATATTTTTTTATACATAATGTGACACATTTACCGTAGCACAAAAATAGTTACAACAAATATCACGTATCATACACTTATAGATAGGTGATATTTGTTGATACACTATTGAGTTTCTGTTAATAGGGAATTTTGTGTATGTGTTATCTTCACTTTTCTTCACCCTCTCCACATTGAATGAAATCAGCTGTTGTTGACATTGTTGTTGTGTGGGTTTAATGGTGAAAAAATAGCAAAAGCAATAATGAATATCTAGCATGTGGTTAGAGGAATCACAATAAAATGATACTGGTAGTCACATTTAGCCTAAGTGTAATTACCAATATCTTTTTATGTCATTATATCACTGGATCTGCTTTAAAGATTGAATAGTTCAGTTACTTCAGGCATATTGGCTAAGGCTTGTTTCAAAGTTTGTTGTGGATTAATTTTGATTGAGGGGAAAGGATTATATGAATAATAAAGTTGCAGGGTTGCATTTAAAAGCAATATTTCAAATACTGTATTTCATTTCATTATTTTATTTTATTTACATTTGTATTGTATTTCAAATTTACATTTACATTTGTTGTAGGGCTGTATTTCAAAGCAGGCATTAAATTAATTTGAAACTATACTCACTTCTCCATTCAGTTTCCATATTTGAGGACATTCTGGCTCCTTCAAACAGCAGTCTAAACAATAAAAACTATGGTGCTTTTTTTTTTGTAAACAAATAGCAGAATCACCTTTGGCAAGGGCATTTCTTTAAAAAGATTTAAAAAGATATTAACAACTCAGATTGACTTGTGGATAATGGTGTCATCCCTAAGGTGAATGTAAATTTCAATTTTTTTGACAACTCCTGGTCACTGTCACTAGAGGGGCCAAAGCATCCCCAAAGACAAACTGAACACAGAAATGCATATAACTCTAAAAAAAACCCCATCACTTCCTGTTAAGAGAGAGAGGGTAGTCTATAACAAGTTGAACAGTGAGGTGGGCGTAACAGTATGCACATTGAGGAGGATCAGTAAGAAGATAGAAATGCATTAGATGAGCAAGACCGGCTGGAGGCAAGAAAAGCATAACTTCTTCCTGCCTATTTGCATGAAAACTTGATTGCCAAAGTTTGAATTCCGGTTTAACAAGTAGGTGCCTGTTATCTCCTTTTTTTCCAGCTGCATTGCCATTTTACATGTATACATTTTACATGTATATATTGACCTTCATATATATATATATATATAGTGTATATATTATACTTGCTATACAGTGGGGTTTTGAATTTGGAAGCTCCTGAAAATAATTTTAATTTCCCTAATCACATAGGTTAGCTTATTTTATTATTATTATTATTTTTTTGCTAAGTATTTAAAAAATTAAAGTTTAATATTTATACAGCCTTGTTATTGGCAACTTTGGCAGAACTATGTAAATTGTACTTAAAAATTCCCTTGTAGAACTTTATTTAATGAACTAAATGGTAAAATTCATATATATATAAAGTAATTCTGAATTTATTTTTTGATATTTTGAATTTTAAATTTTATTTAAGAGATTATGGATTCACCTAGAAAAGTTAGTTGTAAGATGCTAAACAATGATGTGACTGATAGTAAAATTTCCAGTAAATGATTCTCCTGTGAGTTCCTTAGGCTTCAGGAGCTCTGCATGACTTATGGGGGAGGGAAATTTTTTATTAGGGAATCTAAATTTCCCTAACTCCCTAGTTCAAGGGAAATTGGTACATGATCGATCCAGATCAGTGGCATGGGACAAAATAATCCTTATACCCACCCCTCTTAGAGCATTTGTGTCTTCTTTTTCTTTTCCCATTAAGCATGCTGCTTGTTTGATTAGAATAAATCATCCTTCCATCTTCTTCTTGGCCTTCTACAATAGTTCTTTACTATTTGAGCCCACCTGTCATTATCCATCCTGTTTATGTGTTTTTCTTTTCCCGTTCTTTTTTTGATTATATATCCATTCATTAATAGGTTGTATTTTACACTGTTTCCTCACTTTTAAATTTATCTCTTAGTATTCTATTAGTTATTTTCCTTAGTATTTTGATTTCTATGGTTTCATTTATTTGTTTTTATTTTTGCTGTTGTGCCTCTTGTCTCAGCTGCATATGTTATTATATGTCTTAGTACAGTTATATATATTTTAACTTTAACATCCTGATTCATTTGGATTATTCCAAATTATATTATTTAACCCTTAATATTCTACTCACTTTCAATACTTATTCTTTTACTTCTTCAGGAGTTATAACTGAACTATTTATTTGTATTCCTAAGTAGTTAAATTTGATTATTTGTTCTATTATTTTCCCTTCTAATTCTAATTTACATCTGAGTGGTTCTTTTGCTATTGTTAGACTCTTTGCTTCCCCTATGGATATTTCCATATTATATTCTTTTGCTTTTTTATTAAAATGATTGTAGCAGCCTTTACAAATTGTTTTCACTTTCTGCCATTAGTACTGCATCATCTGCATAGAAGATTACATTTCATTTTTTTATTTTTTATTATAATTCCTTTATTTACTCTATTTCATCAATTAAATCATCCATTATTAAGCCAAAGAGAGTTGGACTCAGCAAGTCTTCTTGTCTTATTCCTTTAGTATTTCTTGATCTGTTTTTATTATGTATTTATTGTCTGTATATTTGATTACTTCTACTAATTGTTTAGGAACTTTGTGCAACTTTAAGATTTCTATTACATCTTTTATTTTAACTCTGTCAACAGCTTTTGTTAAATCTATAAAACACATATAAATTGAACAATTATACTCTAATGATTTTTCTATTATCTGCATTAACATAAATATTACATCTATGCATGATTTATGTTCCTTAAATCCTTGCTGTTCGTCACTTAATTCTAAAATTTCATTTATATTTTCTGATATCACCTTTGAATACAGTGAAGTGTTTAATAAATTTGCACTGAAATAATAATTTTCTGGCAATTGCTTATCTCCTTTTTTTATATACTTGTATTGTTATATTTTACCATCAATCACTTGGTATGTTTTTTTCTTTAAAAATCTGTTTCAATAATTCTATGGTGTAGTTTTTCTTCTCCATCTTTTAGTAATTCATTATTTATTTTATCTATACCTGCATCACGGCTGCCATAGCCTAGTGACAGGCAAGAGGGTGCATAAATACACATGAATTGAGTGATGGGGTTCAAGCCCCTGACTACTAAATACGATGCTGTTTCTTGTATTCTGTCTATCTTGGGAACTCCTCTGGCCGTGTGGTCATCCCGGAGTATAAACAGAAGATCTATCTATTTTCCTGTTATTCTTGTAATTTCATCAGCATTTAATTCTATGTCCTCTTCACTGATCTTATTTTCTTTGTTTTCTAATACTGTATTTGTTGCCCTTTGCTTGTATATAATTTTTTAAAATAATTTGCCCAAATGTAGCCAAATCTATGTTTATTACTTTAATATATTCATTTAATACATTTATTTGATTTTGTATTATTTGCTAAGTTTTTTTTTTATCTCCTCACTGATTGTATTTCAAATCTCCTTACATTCTTGGTATATCTGTGCACCTGTTTCATTTAAATAATGTTTTTGAAATGCTTTTGCTTTGATCTTAGCCAGGTCTACTTCTTCCAAATATCATGGTGTACATTTTTTATTCTTTTTTATATTTCATTCTCCTAATGTTTCGTATGCTGTTTTATTTATACAAATTTTAATCCCATTTTTCTTTGATTGACTGATTTTCATATTTCATATCTTTTAATTCAAAATATTCTCTCAATCTATTTTTGTAGAGATTCCCAATACTTTCATCTTGTAATAATTCAATTTTGAATTTTGTTTCTTTGTCTTTGTTAATTTTTTTTTGCATTTTCTTAAAGGATTCTCTAAATCTGAATGTTCCCACTATTAATTTATGATCACTTCCAATATCTACCAATGGTACTGCTTTTTCACAAATACACAAATGCCACTTTATGGATGACAATGGTGTATAATGTTAGAATTGTGCAAGAATGGTTCAGAGAACATGACATGGATTTCCCCTATTTTCCCTGGCCCCCACAATCTCCCGATCTCAATCCTGTTGAGAATGTGTGGGATATGCTGGAGAGAGCTATTTCACAACAAAGTCCTCTTCCTTTAACTTTGTTTTAGCTTCATGATATTTTGCTGGAAGAATGGTTACAATTAGACCAAAATGCACTAAAACACCAGAATCCATGTTGCACCGCACACTTGCTGTTATTCGAAACAAAGGCGACCTGATTCGATTAAATAACGGTTATTTATTTATTTTTTTTGGCCAGCGTGTGTAAATGTCTGATAAAGGATAACCACGCATGATAAAATCACAGATTCATTCATTAGCAGTGGCTGCATTGGCTCTATTTGATTCTCCAGTCATAATTTTATGATGTATGCTATGTCAATCTTTGAGCTGCTGCAACCAGCCAGCTCCTGGTTTAGAGACTTCACATCCAAAAGATAACACCAGAACACAAGCTTTTTCTTCTTGTAAAGCTATCCACTCTGATGGTAGCTTTTGACTTCTAGCTGCCAAGAACTTTTGAAAGAAAGCTTTTTCAACATCAGGATGCAAGAGAGGTTGATTGACTCTTCTTTCTCTTTACAGTGTATTTAGATTTAGCTGGTTCAGGCAAAAGTTGAGATTGAACTAACTTTTTCGATTATTGTTGATAAGGAGCAGTTTGGAAACACAAAGTCTTAAACAATAAAATCTAATAGTTCTATTTAATCACCATTATAAATGTTTGATAAAAGATAACCACTTGTAAAATCACAGATTCATTCATTAGCAGTGACTGCATTGGCTCCATTTTATTCTCCTGTCATAATTTTATGATGTATGCTGTGTCAATTTTTAAATTGTTGCAACCAGCCAATTCCTGGTTCAGAGTTTTCATGTCCAAAGGGTAATCCCAGAAGACAAGTTTTTTCTTGTAAAACTGTCCGATCTGGTAGCTTCTGACTTCTATCTGCCAAGAACCCTTGAAAAAGAACTTCTTCAATATCAGGGTACAAGGCAAAGTGACTCTTCTTTCTCTTTACAGTGTCTTTAGATTCAGCTACACACACTGTAAAGACACATCACCCATCTTTTATGGTGTCTTTTGATTTAGCTAGTTTAGACAAAATCTGAGCCTGAACTAGTTTTTTAATTATTCTGGATAAGGAGCTTTGCAGAATTCCACATTCTTTTGTCACATCAGCTTTTTTACTACCTCTATCATATTTATGATTATTTTTGCTTTTTTTTATTCTAAACTTAAAATCTTTACATTTCTGAGACATGTTTATAACATTTGCAATAACTGCACTGCATGACAAATTTCTAGAAATCAACTTTTTCAGATCTTGTTTATGTTATTCAAACAACTTCCAGTTTTAACTTTTTATCCTTTTATTTTATCAGAACCTTCTTATGGTCCTGATATGAATGTACAGAATTGTATAAAAATTTTTCCTGATGTTGGTGATTGTCTATACAGTCCTACATATGGTTATGCACTATAATATATAAATGGCACCATAATTATTGGGGGCCTTCGTAGCCAGGTGGGCAGGAGCAGCAGTGTGCAGCACACACTTCTTGATTAGACTGGGGTTCGAGCCCGTGCCCACCAAATATGAGGGATGCAGAAAGGTCAGGGAATGACCACTGCATATCCCCGGAGCAATATGGCCTTAGTTGCTAATGCTCCTAAAAACCAAATAACAAACAAACCATAATTATTTTTTACTGTAAATTGTAAAAATTGATCCTCTCTTGTAAAAAGTATCAATTTATCAAAATATTCTTTAAAAAAAAAAAGAGAATGTTTTACACAGTTATTATAATCCTGCATTGGTACAACTTTATCAGTCTATTTATTTATCGTAGCATGGCTCTAAGAACTTCATGGTTGACAAAGACATCCTCAGATGTCAAAAGCTACCATTTCTTTTTTATCTTTTTACCTTATTTTATTCCACTTTTACCTTATTTTAATTAAATGGTTTTTACCAGTTTTATATTTTACATGTAAATATTATATTCTGTATATATACATTTTATTTTGTTTTACTTCTGTATGTTCAGTCAGTCACAGTTTTTTAAAGCATATTTTTATGTCATTCAGTCCCAATCCAGAAGGCCTCTTTCATTCAATGTATTGACAGTAGCCTTTTTTTTTTGTAAGTGGGAAAGGGCTAACAAGCAAGGTTTATGAAAACTTCTTTGCTATAACATAAGGTGCCATTTACAAAAAAAAAAAAAAAAAAATTGGTTAAAGTTTGGTTTGGTTATGTCAGAATTCACACCTTAATGAAGAATACAGGATGGCATGCCTTTATTTTCTACTTGAAGGATACCACATCCTGTTTAGTAGCATTTGGTAGATTGGGAGAAGTCTCTAGCAAAGAATGAAAAGAAAGGCAGCAAAAACTTTGTTACTTTTGTAAACAGTAGCAGGAAGAGGTAGAATCACATCATTCCACTAGATATGAATGGATCAACTGTTGATGATCCTGCTCAGGTTGTGGACAAATTGAATGGGTAGCATCTACATTCACACATAACAAATTTTTTAGGGATAGGGATGCCATTAGTGAATCAAATTATGGAGAGCAGCTGAATGATTTTGTGATAACTGTGAATAAAGTGAAGGAGAAATTGTTAAAGCTAAACAAAAAAGGGCCCCTAGGGTGGATGGGATCTATCCAGTTATATTAAAGGAGGAAGCAAAAGAGATAAGCAAACCTTTAGCCATGATTATGAGAGCATTCCTGGATTCAGGGAAGATCGCTATGAACTGGAGATGTGCAAATGTACCCTCAATTCACTAAAGAGGACTAAAGGGAGACATGAGTAATTATAGACCTGGCTTGACTTCTGTTGCAAAGAAAATAATGAAAGTACTGCAGGATCATCTAGACAGCAAATGCAGTTATACTGCAGTCATATAAGATGTGGCTGCAGTATAACTGTATTCCCTGATAGATTTGTTAAGGGACGATCTTGTCTGACAAATGACTGGATACTATGACACAGTGACAAAGAATATGGATACAAAATTAATTTTGACATCATATACATAGATTTCAGAAAAGCTTTTAACACTGTTCCACATAAAAGACTGCCATACAAATTGGAGCAGGATGGCATGGGCAAGTTGCTACTATGGATAAAGGGATGTTTGAGTGGAAGAAGACAGCAAGTGCTTATCAATGGGCATTGTTTCTCTTGGACTAATGTTATTAGCGGAGTCCATTGTTGTTTTCTATATTTATTAATGATAATAATGAAGGCATAACAGTATTAATGTCTAATGTTTGTAGATAATACGAAAGTTGGCAGGGAAGTTAATCACAGTAATCAGGGTATACTACTGCAGCAAGGTCTAGATAAATTAGGCAGATGTGCTTAAAAATGGCAATTGAACTTTAATATTTACAAATGCAAGGTACTTCATATGGGGAAGCAGACATCCCAGATTAATGCACCAGCTGTTTGGTACCACAGTTGGGTCAGGGGAGAATGAAAAAGAACTGGGAGTAATTGTGCAGGCAAATATGAAGTTCTCTGAGCACTGAAAACAGCCTGTCAGTACAGTTCATAGGGTTTTGTCAATGATATACAGGAATTTTGCCAGCAGGGATAAAGAGGTGATTATCTCATTGTATAAGGCAATGGTTAGGCCACATCTTGAGTATTGCATACAGTAAAGCCTGGAAGTTTAATTTTAGGAGAAATGTGAATCTGTTGGAACATGTGCAGAAAAGAGTAACAACCCCAGGGGCTCACATGTGGTGAGTATGGGCTTGGCACACAGGAATCAGCAATAAAGAGAAGAATGATGATATCCAGCTCAGGACTCTGAGCTGGATATCATCATTCTTCTCTTTCTTGGTGATTCCTTTCTGCTTTTCTCTCTCTCTCTTTCTCTCTCTCTCTCTCTCTCTCTCTCAGGGTAACTCGGGATTTTTTTTTTGGCTGGTGCAGCATAAGCCTCAGGCTTCCTTGCACCATATGGCTAATAATAATAATAATAATAACAGTAACACCAGACACTACAACCACCCTGTATACTTGGTATCGTTATTTGGTTTTTAGGAGCATTAGCAACTAAGGCCATATTGCTCGGGGAATATGCAATGGTCATTCCCTGATCTTACTACGTCCTCCGTATTTGGTAGTGACGGGCTCGAACCCCGGTCTAATCAAGAAACTTGGTATCAGTACCCGTCACAGAGTGGAACCTCCCAATCAGGGAGAAATAATATAAGAGCAACAATAATAATAATAATAATAATAATAGAAGTTGTTTTTACAACTTCTTCATCAAATGGGGTTGTAAAAACAACCAGAAGTTGTTTTGACAACTTCTTCTGATGACTGAAAGTATTTTCCTCACAGCTCCTTTAACTTTGGAAATAAAATAAAAAAAAAGTCGCAGGGTGCAAGGTCAGTAGAGTGGATGGGGAACACACACACACATTTGACACTAATGCTGGATAAGTACTTGCTGACAGTATGAGTAATGCGAGGTCTTGCACTGTTGTTATGCAGCATTCATCCGCCTGCATGCAGTTGTGGTCATTTGTGATTAATGTGATCCTGCAAAGTGTGTAGTACAATTCTGAAGTAAGGTCCTGTAATAGTCGTATGATGTGGTACTACATGCTGGTAAACCAATCTTTGATAACTATTCCTCCAAGAAGCCAAAACTTTTGCTTTTTTCGGTGTTTGGAAATGATGTAGACTTCCAAACAGAGATTCATTGATTACTCTCTGGGTTGAAATGATGAAGCCATGTCTCATCCGCCAATATTGCCATCCATTGCAGCTCCTGACAAACCTCCATGTGAACTTGCTGTTGCTCAGGTGTGAGTAGTCTTAGAACCCAGCATACACAAACATTAGTCGTATGAAAATGGTCATGAAGAATATCATGTGTGCTTCCTACTGATATTCTCAAGATCTCTGCAGCTGTCTTACTGTTATACAATGATCTCTCTTGATTACAGAAGCAGTGTTTATGATTTCTGCAGTGACAGCAGTGGTTGAGTTCCAGGACTGCCAATTTTTGTGATTGAATCATGCCTATCTAAACTAACTGTGATCTGTGCTATATGGAAGTATACATTCCCAATAAGTTTCTTTTAACATTTTATATGCTAAAGTTGATGTTTTCTTGAAACAGAAATGAAATTTGAGAACAGCATACTGTTCCTCATGGGTCACATCCATTGTTATGTAGGCAAAACTGAACAGGCATAAACTTGACTAACTGCCAAGGTCACATGAGTCAACTGTGCAGTTGCTATGTGATGCCGCTTGGTTTTGTCTTAAATTCCACAGCTCAGCTAGAAAGAGCTGTTCATGAAAAATTATGATTATTCTTTATTAAACAGCCCTCATAATTTACACAAATTCTGCAGGCAGCAGTTTGGTAGTCTATATACATTAGAAGATGAAGAATAAAGAAGTTTTCTTCCTCTATAACAATTTCAAATTTCTTGATTGCTGAAGAAGGACCAAATGTAGTAATTAGGGTACTGCACAAAATAATGATCCTTTCTTCAAATTGCAGTACAATGAACTATATTTATTTCTGATTATGTTCCCAGACAGTTCAATTGCCAAAAAATTCTAAAAGAAGAAAGATAAACTAGTATATACCATCATTTGATCAGCCAGATCCTTTCTTTTTTTTGCGTGCAAAAAAACCGAAGAACTGTAACTTCACTATTTCGTTTGACAGAAGTCTCAACAAATCATGTCAAAAAAGGATAAATGGATATTTCATGTCATAAAAGGATAAACAAATATTACTATTTGTTACTGGGATAATTTATCAATTAATTTCTATAAGGAACTTAATATCTGTTTTCTTGGCCCACATCCAAGCCTCGGATTTCTTGATAATTTTATTTCTATATTGAGCAAATTAGGTCTTTCATTAACAAAAAAAAAAAATATATATATATTTCTTTGGATGGTCCAGATGTGAACATTAAATTCTTGCAGGAATTCTCTCATATTGAAAGTGAGCAATCTGTTATAAATGAAAAAGTAATGTTTGCTAGAGGCTTGCTCACTTCACATAGTTTATAGAGCATTTAAAAGTGCTGGTTAAAAGTGAGTGGCAAGTAAAAAAAAAAAAATCTCTAATCTTTATATTTTATATTTAAAGACTTTTGTGAAAAGAGATGGCTAGAAAATTCTAGTATAATGAATAGAGCATTGTAAATTATACCTCATTTAAGAAATATATAGAAGCAAAGAAGGCTCCTCCAGCAATACAAAACTTCAAGTAAGTGCAGAATGACAAACTTCTGAATGATAAACTTCTTCAGCACAATCATTTTTACAGTCAATTTCTGTAGCTGGAACTTTTATTGACTAAATAGCAATCAAACAAACCCTTGCTTCCATATCTGCATAGCAATTTTACAACATGGTGTAAAGCAGCGTTTCCCAAACTGTGTTCCATGAAAAATCGTAATTAATAATTAAAAAAATAAAATAAATAAATTTTGCATATTTTTACATACACCACTTTTGTATCATTATAATTTTTAACATTTTTTTTCAGTTATTAATATACTGGCAAAGACTAATAATCAAACAGACTGGAACACTTTATTTTGGCAGGCTTTTGCATAAAGAAGTATGCGTAGAGGTAATGGCATCTACAAAAAAGTAGTAATGTAGTGATCTAATATGCCATTCATATGCGATTTAGTCTGGAGTACATGGGTTGAAGAAGAGGGGGAAGCACACCAATATCATAACTAAACCCACTTCCTTGTATAAATTTTTTTTTTTGATAATTATCAGTATTTTGAAATATTATTATTAAAATAAATGACCATGGATTTGTGGTTGAAAAAAGGAACTTTAAAATGAGAAGCAAGTACTTCTAGTAGTGCAACTGTGGTCAATAAAAATGAACACAATATTGTCACACTTCAAAGTGAGGATGAACAATCACAGCCTTTTGTTCCCCAAAAATTTGAGGTGAAAAAACAGGAACCAACTAGTAAAAAACCAAAACAAAAGTACGATGACAGTTATTTGAATTTTGGCTTTTTTGTGTTTGAATGTGTTGGAAATATTTGAATGTGTTGGAAATAAAGATGCTCCTAATGCACAGTACGTTGTATGTAATAAAATAGTAGTAAAGAGTTCTTTGGCTCCCGCTAAACTTGTGTTTTGTAAGTGTTGTGTAAATATATTCTGAGATGAAAAGTGTCCCGTGACTAAAACAGTTTGGGAAATGCTGGTGTAAAGCATTCTACATTGATTTATAAAGGTAGATCTTTTACTTGCAATAAAATCTTTTCCAAAGCTCTTCACAGCTGTGGACAAGAAAGGCTTGAATGATGTGCAGAGTTTTTGTAAAATTTTATTTAAAACTTATCCAGAAGGGGTCTTTAAAATATACAAGTGCATATGTGAGTTGGAAAGAATGATGACAAAAATGTATTGATAAATAAGGTGGTTGCATATAATAATATATACATATTTGACAGTGGTTGTTTAGTAAATGATATAAATTTTTGATTTCATTGTTGATATCTGTTGTCTTTATACTTTTATCGGCAAAGAGGCATTACTTATAGAACTGTCCTTGAAAATAGTAAAAGGTAAAGTAAAACCTGATATCATAATGAGTTCGTTGCTGCATGTTTCTCAAGTAACTGCAGTATTGGTATATATCTCATTAAGAAGCATCATGTCTCCAAGAGTTGCAGATCAAATAAAACATGACTACTGTTACATAAAATCTGGAGATTGTGAATTTACAACTGTGCAGTCTATGCTACATAATTTGTCATTGACAGCTCAGTGGGTTTCTGATGAAAGTTTTGAATGAAAGCACTCTAACATAAATTTGTAAATTTGTACAGCTGCAAATTTGTCAGATTTCAATTTTATTTT
The DNA here is from genome assembly GCF_048544385.1 of Mastigoproctus giganteus. Taxonomy (NCBI): domain Eukaryota; kingdom Metazoa; phylum Arthropoda; class Arachnida; order Uropygi; family Thelyphonidae; genus Mastigoproctus; species Mastigoproctus giganteus. Next base: position 132,182,025 of record NC_143583.1, read on the forward strand.
GTGGTAATGAATTAATGAAGTTTTTTAGTCAACACACAATGTCTTGTGGAAAACATGATTGAACATTCTCCTGTTACTTAAAGAATTGTTTTATAATACAGTTTTATAATACAGTAAAAAATACTGATTAATAAAGTCAAGTAAAAAAAAAAGAGGCTTAAAGAGCTTCTGTCCTGTTCTAGACATAATAAGCTCTAATTAGAATATATATATTTACAGAATGAAATTTTTAACTAATTAAAAAAGAGAAAACTTATCATAAAAAGAACAGAAAATAAAAAGATAAGAAAATTATTACTGCAGACACCAGTGGCTGCATTAATGCACATTCCACTACCTGCTGCTTATAATAACTAAGAAAAAATGAATAAAATACATGCCAGTAGCATGGAAAACCAGTAGAGCGAAAATATAAAAAAATCATGCATAATAAAACAATACAAAGGGAAGGAATGAAGAAATAAGGTACACTGGTGTCTGCAATACTAATTTTCTTTATCTTTTTTTTTTCTGTTCTTTTTATGATAATTTTTACCCTTTTTTAATTAGTTAAAGTTTTCATTCTGTTATTCATGGTAGTAGTGAGCGATATGCTAAAGCAGCGCTCGTACTGCCCTCTATAGTCTAATTTCCTTATATATTCTGGTTTAACAGTGACTTTGTCAGTGGTATGGTGTTGCCATGCGAGTGCTAGTTTCTGTTCTATTATAATTTTTCACTGCATAAAGGCCATCATTATTCAAATCCATTGCATTCGTGGATTGATTAGTGTATTGGTTCATGTACGCATAGATTTGTCTAATGTTCAAAATGCAGAGATTCCCTGACCATTATTGGCCTGGTGGTCCTCTGTAGGGATGGGGCATAATAGTCAGCAGGACTATACTTACACTTCTCGGGGTCCGAGGCACTAAGCTCTTGCAGGGCCCCTTTAAAGATACCAGAGTCCAAAAAAAAAAAAAAAACTTGTACATATAAATATAGTCAGAAAAAAACAATTATTTTTATCAATCAGTTGCACAAACACTGCAACACTGCGAAATAAAAAGAACAGTACTGAACCTGTTTTTAAATTTGATCTTTTTCTCGTTGTCTCTTTTGTTTAGATGTTCCAGATTCATATTTTTGCTGCATTATTAACTGCTAAATTAAACTAAATTTCAGTTTTTGGATCTCAGCTTATATAGATTCCGAAATCTACGGGTGGTCCAATTAAAATATTTTCCGTAGAACAAATAAAATTTCCATATAACGAATGGATTTCGAGAGACCTGGGTACACATTGTTTGCATTTCTGGCCTTTAGGCAATACAGCTGCTGCTGCTGCTGTAGAATGCACAAATTAAGAACTAAAGGGACATTCCATAATTTAGTGGTGTCCGTAACACATTTACAACCAACTCCCACATTCTATATTGAGAAGTCATACTGGTCAACTGATTTCTTGTGTTTATAGCCAGTGGAAAAGATTAAGGCATATTTCCGACACGGATAATATGCCGTGGTCAACCTGTGCCCTACTGTTACGCTCTATTAGAGAATTAGGAGAGAGAGTGATTTTCCTTTATTCTGTAAATTAATCTGTTCATTCGCAGAAATGAATCATCCACACTTTCAGTAAATTTCACCTGTCTCTATTTACATGGTGAGTACAAGTGGGCCCTAGATCAGGGCATTAAAAAAAAATCGCTTTAAAAATTTGAGATTACAGAGGCCATGCACGGCCCAAGGCTAGTGCCTCACATGCCCATTCATAAGTATGGCCCTGATGGTCAATCTATTTTATTTTATTTAATTTTGTTGTCCTGTGCTGTAGATAGTGTTTATCTCCTTTTTAGTGATATTTCACATAATTTAGACCTGATGCCATCAGAGGGGCAACGCTAAATTTTCAATTAATTGGCTTTTTCTAAAATATATTTTGGTATTGTACATTTTGGCCTTTCTAAATTATTTTAGGAGGTTCCTTCTGCAATATTCCTTTTTCTTCATCCCCTCCTTTGTTTTGTTTTATTATGCATGTTTTTATCACATATATATATATATATATATAATTATACATATATTTGAATAACTTTTAAAATAGTTGGAAACGAATTCTTTCATAATAAAAATAAAATGAAAAAGGTACAGCATACATCAGAGGACGCAAAAAGCATATTCCTCTACATGATGCTTGAAATATAACCATACAAATAAATTAGAATGAGAGTTAAAATAAAAAATAAAATAATGCCAACAGTATGACAAGACAAGAGTGAAAATAGTCGAAATTAAACCTAAATTAAATGAAACCAAACAGGGAGGGAAGAGAGGGGTAACAAGAGTAAAAATATTGCAGCAGAAACTCTCTAAAATAATTTAGTAAATCTAAATGTAAGAATAATAATTCATTGACTTTTGAAAGCCAATTAAATTGAAATTTAACGGGGGCCCCCTCTGACGGGCACCAAGTCCAAATTTATGTGAAATATCGCCAGCAGAGATGTAAACCACTACAATAAAACAAAACAAAAATAAACCAAAAATAGACTAACCATTACACCCCATCTCGACAGAGAACCACAAGGCCAATATTAGTCAGGGAATTGCTGCATTTCGATCGCTGAAAAGGAGAATCGATTGAAAGATCAGTCCGCACCTGATCCCCAGATCGAACTGCCAATGGAAGGGACTTGAACAGCACTGGTCCTGATGCAGCGAAAATTAAAAAATAGAACAGATACAAGCACTCCAGTGCAAAGCCGCACTACTGACAAAGTAATCTTAACCAGATTATATAGACGAATAATGAACTATGGATGGCAGCACAGGCACAGTGTTAGCAATTCGCCCACTACTGTCATGTGATATAATTATACATATATCTGAATAACATTTAAAATAGTTGGAAACGAAATCTTTCATAATAAAAATAAAATATAAATGTATGCTGTACCTTTTTGATTTTATTTTTATTATGAAAGATTTCGTTTCCAACTATTTTAAACGTTATTCAAATATAGTATAATTATATCACATGACAGTAGTGGGCAAATTGCTAATGCTGCGCCTGTGCTGCCATCCATAGTTCATTATTCGTCTATATAATCTGGTTAAGATTACTTTGTCAGTAGTGTGGCTTTGCACTGGAGTGCTTGTATCTGTTCTATTTTTTAATTTTCGCTGCATCAGGACCAGCACTGCCCAAGTCCCTTGCATTGGCGGTTCGATCTGGGGATCGGGTGACGGACTGATCTTTCAATCAATTCTCCTTTGCGGCTATTTTCACTCTTGTCTTGCCATCGCGCCTCCGTAGCCAGGTGGGAAGGAGTAGCAGTGTGTAGCACACGCTTCTTGATTAGACTGGGGTTCGAGCCCGTCACCACCAAATACGGAGGATGCGGAAAGGTCAGGGAATGACCACCGCATATTCCTGGAGCAATATGGCCTTAGTTGCTAATGCTCCTAAAAACCAAATAATAAACAATAATAATAATTGTCTTGCCATACTGTTGGCATTATTTTATTTTTTATTTTAACACTCATTCTAATTTATTTGTATGGTTATATATATATACACCCCCACTGTTTGATAAAAGGGTGTTAATAGCTTCTATCCAATACAGGGGTTAATCATAATTGCAGCATAACTTCTGACTACTAGTGATATAAACTGGGTGCTAAATGAAATAAAAAAAAAACATAATATGGCTTTAAGTTTTCAGGTTTTAATGCCATTGCAAGTAGTTAACCTACTTGCAATGCAAACTGTAGTGGGATTGTAGAGGATTGCAACTACAATAACCTCCCCAGTCAGGGGGTACAGAAAAGAGCAACAAGATTGGTGAGGGGAAACAAAAGGGTACTCTTACCAAGGAACTCTCCAGATTCTGCAGTTTGCAGAATCTGGAGACTATGCACCTGTGAGATGATCTGATTGAGGTGTTTAAGGCTTTTAATAGGTTGAGCAAGCTTATTGCTGATTGTATTCCTCCTCCTGCTCAGACTACACACATGAGGGGGTATAAATACAAATTGAGGAAGGATGGTTGCAAGATAGGTGTGCAGAAGTTTGCCTTCAGTCAGTCAGTCTGAGGGTGGTTGATTGGTGGAACAAACTTCTGCCTGTTGTTGTTGTTGTGGAAGCGAGTAGTTTGAAAGAACTAAGCAAACTACTGATAGGCAGATGATATGGATGTATTTTTTTTGGCCAATGCAGTATAAGCCTGCTTTCTTGCATCATATGCCACTACTAATACTAATATTTTGCATTAAAAATAACAGCATGTGTGTTTATTTTAAGCACAAATAAATTTGAGTGACAGTGGATGGATATCCCTTTCTGGAGTGGGTTCCTAAAACTTATGCTCTGAACATTCTGCTAGGTGCCGGCTCTGATGGAGTGAATTTTGTTTTTCATGAAATTTTGAAAATTTTTACATAAATGTTTTTAAATATTAATTTATTCTGATTTTCACTTGGTTGCCCAACAACAAAAATCAAATCAGAATTTTAAAAAAATATTTAAAAAAAATAGAAAACTTCATAAAAATTGTAAAAAAATCATAAAGAACTCATTGCTATTCTGTTTTTTGTGTATACTATACTCTACAGCTGTTTAAGTACAGGTCGACCATCACTAATCCGGCAGCATTGGGACCTGTGAGGTGCTGGATTAGTGACTTGCCGGATCACTGGTGGTTATTTTAGCACATACATTTCTACCTTTAATACATTGACTGACTGCCAAGCTAGTTTAAGAAAAAAATCCCCAGGGGACAAAAAATATTTAGGAAATAATTTGAATAGCAATTCTAAAATAAATATTGTAATGTCAGTGTTGTCGTTTTTTTGCTTAAAATATATAAAAAAAAGTCTTTTTTTTATGTCACATACAGTGGCCACATATGTTGGTTACTTTATTTCTTGAGAAGCGGTGTCGGCCACATACGTGTGATGCTATTATGGCATACATATGAAGGTCGTTTGTGATTAGTTTATTGCACGCGCGGTGAGCGCTGCAATAAAACTAATTACGATAAAATAAACTCTCAAACATCGCAATAAGTTTGTCAGTATTGTTAGATATTTTGTGAAAACAAGTTTGTTAGCATGCTGTGTTATCCATCATATTGTGTTGTATTTTTTCCACAAGTTTGTATAAGTGTGTTGTAAAAAAAAAATCTAAAAGGGAATTCTTTGTTTGTTATCGTATGATGTGATCAATACAAGAAGGAACCAGTTTTATTCTGCTTCCTTTGTGTATTGTGGCCATACTATCCAACCGGATAGTACGGCACCATCGTGATATCCAAGCCCGAGGAGGGAATCGAACCCGTGACCTTTGTTTGGGTTGCCAGGCAAGCACTTTACCCACCTAGCTAGCCCGGTCGGTTAAAAAGGAATGGCTAAAAGAAGAATGTCGGCTAAAAGGAATGGCTAAAAGAAAATTTACAATTAAGCAGAGTTAAACTTCTCACAGACACACCGCTGTTGAGTTTTTTCAGAAGTTCAACTATATCTTTTATGGACAATGTACAGTGTTCGCGCTTTACATCACGAGAAGCACTTCCTTTATGCATTGGAACCATGACTAGGGCTAAATGTGAGCAGGTTATAATAATAAATGCAGAAAAACAAGTGGGAATGGCTTGCCAGTGTTTACAAGTTCGCGCCAACAGCTGATGCTGCAACCAACCACCAAAACAGTAGCGGCAGGTCGGTGTGCTGACCCGGGAAATTTGAAATTACGTTTGCAGAAATTATGTCTGAATTAGTGGTGGAACTGGATTACCGGTGGCCAGATTAGTGATGGTCGACCTGTATCATGATTCAATTCATCACTATTTTGATTAGAATTCTGGATAATTTTCTTTTGTAAGTCAAGACTGGACAATAATGGCTGCTGACAGGTGCAATCTCCTCCTCCTCCTCCTTCTTCTTCTCTGATTTTAAAAGCAGCTATTTTCCATGCTGCCATCTATTAAATCTGTCACTATTATTAGTTGGAAACAAATGAAAAATAGCAGCAAATAACTGGAAGATTTCAAAACAATAACAGATGTATTATTTGAATTTTATGTGAAATGACATTTAAAAAGTATATATATATATGTATGTACTCCTCAGAGTCTGCACATCCAAAATGTATATATATACTCTGAAAAAGGATACTGCAAGAATATTATGATCTGGTATAGCTGATAAAGGGCATAATTTAACCCTTTTTGGGATATGTACATATATATACATTTTGTGTGTGCGACCTGAGGAATATGTATGTATATACATATATTTTTCAAGATTGTTTCAACTAATATTTCAAAATCCATTATAAGTCTTCCAGGAAGAGAGGGATGAAAATACAGAGAAGGGATGCTTCCATCCCATATCTATATTTTTAAATATTGCAATAAATTCATCAGTTTATAATAAATTTGAAAATTGGAAAAGAAGGTTGTCCCTGTCAGCCACTGTTGTCTGACTTTGGCTTATAAAAGCCAAAATTCTCTGGAATTAAGATCCAGAAGTTGAAACTGAATAAAGTGATATATAACTAGATGAAGATAAGAGTACATCAATATGAACAAATGTGAAGCAAAAAAGATTTCAAGGATATCATTAAAAAATTTGCATTTTGCAAAAATAGGGAGCAGGATGACTGACAACAGAATAATTATTTAAAACTAGATATAATTCTTTCTACCATAAGGAATTCCAGTTGAGAGAGAGTATATGTAAAGAAAGACAGAAAGAATGCAAGAAAAATAAAAAAAGAAAAATAATCCCTGAAATATTACAGAAATTTTCAATAATAATGCCAGCAATAATAGTAAGATCAATGTATAAAAGATCTACTCTAAATCTATTCAAAATCAAAGTTTGTGACCAGGTAACTTTTAAATGTAAGATGATGTGCTAGGCTACTGCATACAGTTTAAGCATCACTATTAGTTTTGGGGCTTGATTTGAGTAGTTGATGTGTTATAGCAGGAAGTAAAGTTTTTAAGGTTAGTTTAACTACAAATAAGGATGCTTCACTATTATTCAGCATAGAGATAAATTAATTAGCTTTCACTGCGAATGATGCAGATGAATCAGTAACAAGACTATTCTCAGATCATGGAAAAAAAAGGAATGTTATGGAATTCAATGTACAATTGAATCTCTTTTTTTGTGGAGTAATAAGTCATACTTATTACTACTCTATTTCATAATTTCTGAAAAATTTTGCTATATCTTTCTGGAATGGTTCAAATGAGCGTACTTGAGACCTATCAGATCTTGTTAAAGGTACATTTTATACTTCACAGAATAGGTATGCATTTTCTCTAAACAGAAAGATGTATGCAATTTGGCCAAAAATATATGATTGCTCATATATTCATAGCAACTCATAGCAGTTTAGAGTTGAATCAAACTCCCTTGTCAAGTCTTAACTATATTCATTAAGAGGCAAAAACAAAAACCTCTTGATGAATCTCCTCCCCACCACCAATACAATGTTTGGTATTTCATTTACAGATTACTATTCTTATAGCAATGCTACAACTGGCTTATTCAAGTTCTGAAGTCACTGATACTCTGAACATTTTAAAGCAGCTTAATGAATTGAGCCAATGCTTTTTAAGTGGTTAAGCAGTTTTTTCTTCATTTTTTTTTGCTCATTTTGCTTTAAGCTTGTTTCCATAGTGTTATATTCCCATTTGTTTGAAAAGTTTCTATTCTCAGGACACTTTGCATTTGTGGGCACAAACAAGAATTCTAGAGATGTGTGTGTGTGGGCAAACATACAAAGGGTACTAGGAAAGTTTTGCAATATGACGCAACAATGAATCACAGGAAGCCGCTTGCTGCTGCATGTTAAGACATGTTCATACGTGCATAGTAGCCGCCGCGCCAAGTCGATGGGCTCAGTTATTCATTAGTAGTGAGAGTGTAAAGTGCTTGCGATGGCATCGTGGTCACGAAATGAGATAAGGACAGTTTTGCGGTATAATTTCGTGCGTGGTTTAACCATAGACCAGTGCTTAGAAGAAATGACTCTTGCACTAGATGATGATTGTCCACATCGTACAACGATATTCAGGTGGTATAGAGAATTCCAAAGGGGAAATTTCACTCTGGAGGATTCTGAGAGGCCGGGAAGGCTACGAACGTCAGTTACGGAGGAAAACGTTACTGCTGTGAGGAAAATGCTTGACGAAAACAGGCGAGTGACCTACCAACAGATAGAGGATACTTTTGGCCTAAATGCACCAGCAAGTCGTTCGATTCTGCAAGGTCATTTGCACGTGAAGAAACTTTGTTCTCTCTGGGTGCCGCATCAACTGACTGAAGAGCAGATGACACGACGTGTGACTTGGTGCCGGGAGATGTTAAAAAAGTTTGATAAGGGACAATCTCGGTATGTGAACAACATCGTGACAGGTGACGAGACTTGGCTGTACTATTACGATCTGCCGACCAAGGCTCAAAACAAAGTTTGGGTCTTTGATGATGACGACACACCCGTAATTGTCAGAAAATCCCGATCTGTAAAGAAGAAAATGATAGCTGTATTTTTCAAATCGAGTGGAATTGTGGAATGTGTCGTTTTGGACACGCAGAAGACAGTCACAGCTAAGTGGTATACTGAACAATGCCTGCCTAAAGTCATTGGATCTATGAAGAACCTGCGGCCAAAGTCAAGAATGGACACCTGGTACCTCCATCACGAAAATGCTCCAGCTCACCGCGCCAAAGCCTGCACCGAATATTTGACCACGACAGGACTGAAACTTCTCGAGCACCCTCCCTACAGTTCAGACCTTGCTCCCTGCGACTTTGCACTGTTCCCGCATGTGAAAATGAAGCTAAAAGGGAGGCGGTTTTCCAGTGATGAGGACCTTCTACGGGCTTGGGACAACGAGTGTGCATTGCTCCCTAGTGAAACTTGGCAGAACTGGTTTAAAGATTGGTTTCGGAGGATGGAGAGGTGTATTGAATGTAGAGGAAATTACTTTGAAAAAATTAAATAAACAAAGCTGTATTGCAAAACTTTCCTAGTACCCTTTGTACATCTCTAGAGTTTGAGCAGTATGCGTGCACACATCTCTAAAGTTCTTATTTGTGTTTATATTGCCACTGCTTCCCCTGCTAACTAGCAGTTTCCCTGAATCTTTAAGGCTTCCTCAGTGATATTGGCAAAGATCCTTGCACCACCTTCCTTCAAATTGTCTCTTAACCAAAAACATATCTTTAAACACATATTATTAACTCAAACTAATACATTCCTAAATGATATGTACAGTATGGGTGCCACCATCCTACTATAGGAGATAAAGAATTCCACAAACAATAGAGGACTGTGCTGTTTAGATAAGTGCCTTTTAAAACCACTTTTCTGGCCATAGAATTCTTATCATAAACCCCAATTTCCCATGGAATCCCAATCTTTAAAATCAACAAATACATTGCAATTAGGTTAATCCAAACAATAAATGTGGGTGGGGTGATTTGAATTACCAAAATGTTTGGATAATATAAAAACACATTTTATGTACATAATTATTAACTCACATATGTATTTATTATTTTCCCAACGTATTACGCAATATAGCATTCACCTTTTTAATATAGAAATAGCAGATTTTTTTCTGTTTTATTTTTCTTGTCTCTTTTCTAAAGCAAGTTTGAGGAACTGATGTTAAAGCTGGATCTGGTAAGTTGGTATGTCATTTTCTGCAGCCCATTTAATATGTAGCAGCATCTTCATGATTCATCAAATTCATTTGAATGGCTCTTTCTTGATCCATATAATTTTCCTTTTTTTTTCATCTTGTAGGATGCTGTTTATAATTCCACTATTGGTCTGAGATTTAAAATCATTTTCATTTTTGACAGTAGTCCAATCTGTAACCTTTTCCAAACTTATTTCATCTTCTTGGCTCATTCAGTTTATCAAGTTAACAACTGATATCAGTTCTGTCCATAACCTTATTTTCCCCAGTTTTCTAAATATTTAACTAGAAAATATAAATTTTCTATTTGTGGAGTACATTACAAGCTCCTATACTTGTAATGAAAAAATCAACCATTGAGGGTACAGAAGTTTTTTATATTAATAAGTACTGCTATTATGAATATGACTTTTGGTTTTATAGTGTTTATATAATTATTGATGTGGAACAAAATTAATGAGAAATATTTCTAAGTGGTCACACTATAGAAATATAAGCTTCTAATTGTGGTGTCAAATTAAAGCTTTGCAACTTAATGTGTAGTTTTTGGCATCCATTTTTATTTTTAAAAATGCGTATTACTTACTTCTAATAGATTGTTTTCAAAAGCAATATCATAATAGCATCTTTCTGAATTATATTTGACCAGATAAAAAAAAAATTGAAGCTAATTTTCTATTTTCAGCTATGCTATAAGTTCCTATGGTTGGCTTGTTTGTTTGTTTGTTTGTTTGTTTTTAGGAGCATTAGCAACTAAGGCCATATTGCTCCGGGATATGCGGTGGTCATTCCCTGACCTTTCCGCATCCTCCGTATTTGGTGGTGACAGGCTCGAACCCCGGGCTAATCAAGAAGCATGTGCTACGCACTGCTGCTCCTTCCCACCTGGCTACGGAGGCGCCCTATGGTTGGCATATAAAAGTATTTTTTTGTTTTTAAAGCACAACTATTGCTATTTAAAAATATATTTTAGTATTACAGTGTTTGTATAATTATTGGCCAGAAAATATCAATGAGAAATATTCATAAATGCCTGCATTAAACTTCCAATTTTAGGGGTCTGCCAGACCTACACCAACTCTTCATTTTATACAAAATTATGGATAATCATAAAAGGATTAACATTGTGATCATCATGGCCTGTGACATACATCACATTATATGCTAAAATTTGCATTTAATAAATAAATTTTCTGTTTATACTCTGTATGTTGTGGTATCACATCGATACAACACATAATATGATACTTTTGCTACAATGACACAACATACGATACTTTTGCTACAATGACACAAAATACGATACTTTTGCTACAATGACTCAACATACGATACTTTTGCTATAATGACTCAACATACGATACTTTTGCTACAGTGTGGAAGTCAGTAAGAAAAATATAAATCAAAATATCATGCAAATGCATTACTAATAGAATAATCTACTACCAATCAGAAAGAAATTTTAGCCAGAGCAAACTCTGACCAACTAAAATACATTATCTTAATGAACAATGCAAAAAGAACAATTATGTACTAACAAAATGATAAAGCATCATTCTTACAAATTGGAATAAAATCATAAAAGCTAAAGCATGTCTGCTTTAGCAATACTTACCCTAGCTTCTTTAAGCCTTTCCCATTGAGGGGTCAGATAAAACATAATACCGTCATATGAGCCTTCTAGGGTAGCCCCTCGTATTAGAAGAATCATTAAAACCACATATGGAAAGAGCGCAGTAAAATAAACCACCTGAATAATTCAAAACAGATAAGAGAATAGGTAATTGTTAAAAAAAGCTAAAAAATATGATCAATATTTACTTAATTTCAAATAATTTTAATAATGTGTAATTATATTTAGGCACAGTGCAGTTAAGAAAATTAAAAGAAATTTATGTAGCTTATATGACTGAAAAATTTCTGAATGAGTTCATGATAATTAGCATGAGTTGTTTTTAAATAACTTATTTGAATAAACTTTAGTAAAGAATTAAAAAAAAAATAACTTACAAGCAACAAATTTAGTCAAAAATGAACTATTCACCTACTACATCATCTATAATTTAACTTCAGTATATGAAGAGAAATGAATTAGCTATGTTGGGTTTATATCCCTGTTTTATAGCCCAGGTATGAAAAAAGACAGTCTTTGAATAGGGATCTCTCAAATTTTTAAACTACAAAGCACTGCCTAGTGTTGCACTACCAATAAGTAATGCTTCTCCAATACAGAAGCATAATACAGCAGATAGCTTAAATAAATTCAAGAAAGAACTAGACAAACTTTTGGAGCAAATGGATGGGTGAAATGGGAATTTTTTTTTTTGGCTGATGCTGTATAAGCTTGCATCATATGCCTCTACTAATGCTAATGTTAACCTCCTCCCCAAGATGGCTCCTTTTATGCTTGTTTGGCATCACTTCAAGTACAGCATAGGGAACTCAGTGACACAATTCTTTGTGGTTCACCTTACAATTTAAGAGATTCCTATTCAAAGACTCACTTACTTACTTACTTACTTATGTTCACCTTACAATTTAAGAGATTCCTATTCAAAGACTTACGTCTTTTCATGCTTGGGATAAAAAACAGGGATGTAATCCCAACACAGCTAATACTATATTAATTACAGCCACGTTTCAGCATTTTGCTCAAATTACTGAAGAGAAATGAATTTATGAATTTTAACAGCATTTTGTTTTGCACAAGAAAAATGAGATGTACAGTAAATTCCGTAAAATTACTTTCTTTTTTAGAAAAATGTTTTTGAAAAAAATGCATGTTTTTACATTATTTGTTTTCATTCTTCCACCAAGAAAGACACTAAGTGGTTCCTTAAATATATTAAATACAAGAGTATATATATTTTTTTCTAGTGCAGCAGTTATCTGGCATGTTTATTATTTTGATTATTTGACAACTAATCAAAAAAAAAAAAAAACATTTACAGACATTCCAAAAGCAAACAATATGATTCACATTATTTCAGTTTCTTACAAACTGATTACTTTTTTCAATGAATTCAGTCTTTTAGACTATGTATAAGTATAGTGCAAAAGCATCAAGTCTAGATTTTTCCACAGCTTGAGGCTTACGCCCTAAACGCTTTATAGTTTATATTCAGTCTTTTATTAAAACTGAGGATGACGGGCTCTTGTAAGCTTGTTTTCCAAAATTCAGAAATTCATATTTCTTAATAAAGAAATATGACATGAACATAGTACCTTGATAATAATAGTTCATAATTCCTTAATAATCATTGTTGGCTTAAAGCTTAAAATTCATGTAAAAACAGGCTAGATTTAAATGAAGAATTTTAATCTTAAAATTAATTTAAGATTAAAACTTATTAAAAAAATTCAAATAAATTTGCTATTGCACTAATGGACAAAATCATGAGATAAAATATATTAATTAAAAGTATTACAATACCCCCCCCCCGAGATAAATGTAATAAACATTCTTCCTCAGATTATACATACGGGGGGGGGGGGGGACCATAAATTCAAACTGTAGAAGGATGGTTACAAGAGGATAGATGTTTGGAAATTTGTCCTCAGCCAGCAGGTAGTTAATTGTTGGAACAAACTTCCATCTGCTGTTGCAAATGTAAATAGTTTGAATAAATTCGTGGAAGAAATAGACAAACTGTTATAGGGAATTGACAGGTGACGTGGTTTTTTTTTTTTTTTGGCTGATGCTGTATAAGCTTGCTTTTTGCATAATTTGTCACTACTAATACTAATAAGTATAAAATAAATACAGCAACCCCTCTGTGGCTATGGATTTGAGATACTGGTTTTATATCTGTATACCAAAATTCTGCACTTTTTTTTTTAAGTGTATGCAGTTCAATCCAGCCTATTTAAACAAAAAAAAAACACAATAATTATTGCTTTTGCTTCCCATAGAACATGGGACAGGTCTAATAGGTAGTGCAGGGGAGATAATTTGTTTATTTTCTACCCCAATGTTTCCCAAACTTCTGTCACTCCAGTCACACTTGAAGTTAAAAGATACAGCACACTAAAGAGTGATTTTTTTCTAATCTTGCAACGCACTTGAAAAAGTTTGCATCATATCAAGAAACACCAAGGTCCTCATTAGCCTTTAAATATGTCTCCTGCAAACAAAGGCAAAACAATGGCTTGTGCCTATGAAGCAGGGCCAGACACATCATCAACGTTCTGTTGGTAGATCTGCTGGGCAGCTTCCAAGTGCTGAGGGCTTATTCTTCTCAGTCTTGGATTTTTCTTTTTTTTTGGGAAAGTATAGAAGCTGTCCTGTGTCCATTTCTTCCTGCACAAAGGTTTACAAAACTGAGTTGCCCAGTACCTCCTTCACCTTGACATCAATTATTTTCTTGCATTACTTGCAAGAAAAAAATGGCTTCCACTCCTATATTGGTAGGAGGCACTGATATAAGAGCAGAAGCTGATTGGTCTTCCTATGTGAGCTTTTGAGAGCTTAATAAATAGTGTGCATAGTGTAAATAATAACTGTTGGCATGATATGTTCAGGTCTGCCTTAAGTCTCTGTATTTATTTTTCTTTCTTCCACCTCTGGTATGCTCGAAAGTATGCAGGGTGCTCTCCTTGGCAGTTCATACATGTCAGTTTTAGGACTGAGCACACTATGATTTCTTGGTCCTTTGTACCATATCAATGCATGTAAGGACACCACAACAGGCCATTTTGAGTGTCCATACTTTTGGCACTTAAAGCACCTTAGTGGGTTAAGTATATATGGCCTTAATGGGCAATTCAAGTACCCAGCTGTAACTGAATTCAGAGACATTGATGAACTGAAAGTAAGGAGGAGATTTCTAGTGGGGAATAGATTCCTATCCTTACAAACAAATATTTGTTTTGTAACTGTCGCTCCTGTGATTTTAACTCAGAACAGAATTTCCTCTTCAGACAGTTCCAGAGGATCCCATTAAGAAATTATGCCATGGGATGAGTTAAGTATCTTATGAAGTGTTACCAAGTGTTTGTCACATTTTGTTTTGACAAGGGTGTTCCCAGAACACAGCCATTTGACAGACTTAGAGACACCTACGAACCCTTCTGGATAAAGAAGGTGAACATTTTCCCTAGGAATTTTTTGCCAGTAAAATATATTATCAGGCAGCTAGGTGAAGGACCTGATTTTGCATCTTTAGTTCTGGGCCTCTTTTCTGTGAGGGGTAGCATGCTTATTTGTGTCATTGTTTTCTGATAGGTAGTGTGTTAGGATCTCAGAAGAACAATTTAGATTATCAGGATTCATTATTTTTATTTTGTTTCAGTGCTTGGGTTCCTCACTCATGATGGAACGCAAGGGGTCACCCACTATCTGGCAAACACTAAATGCACTCAGCAGTGGGAAGCTAGCACTATCCAAGCACCATAACCACATGACCAGCAGCTCTCCCCTATCGGCGCCTCCGTAGCCAGGTGGGCAAGAGCAGCAGTGCGTAGCACACGCTTCTTGATTAGACTGGGGTTCGAGCCTGTGAGCCACCAAATATGGAGGATGCGGAAAGGTCAGGGAATGACCACTGCATATCCCAGGAGCAATATGGCCTTAGTTGCTAATGCTCCTAAAAACCAAATAACAACAACAACAATCTCCCTTATCCTCATGAACTGTGGGAGAGAAGTGGTATTGACATGGCTGACTGTCGTGGGAGAACCGACTAGCTGACTGATTCCTGGTTGAGCCATCCCAGGAACTCCTGTCTTGTCAAAGCAGGAGCCAAAGTGGTGTGTTGAAGCCAGACCCCTCAACCACCAGGATTTTCCTTTTCATAGGTCACAGCACATAGCAAACACACTAAATTCCTATGATGTTAGTCTGGAAGCTAGATCGTGGACATAGGATCTTAATGATACTAATCTTGAGGGCCAACAGCATTAATGGGAGGTCAACTCACCATACATTGGCACTCTCATCAAGGGGATAATTCATGAAAAACAGAGAGCTACTCATTTCATGCTTGCATCCTGGCAGTGGTAAACAAAATACCAAGCAGAAAAACACTGTGAAACACAGGAGTGAAAAGTGTTTACTTTCCATTTTTTTTTTCATAAATAAAATTCACTGCAATAATTGCAATAACATTCTCTAGGAAATTTTTAAACCTATAAATTAAAAATACTGAAAACTGTCTTTGGGAAAAAATTAAAGTACCTGGCAATAAAATCAGAGGGTAAGGGACACCCTGGAGTCTTTCTGAAAAGTCTGTGTAAATTATTAAGCTTAACATAGAGATAAACCATGCTTGGAGGCATGCTTGGTTTATCTCTGTGTTACTTAATATATATTACAAGTAAATATTACCAGTTAAAAATTCAAGTGCACTGCTTATGGACACTAAAGAATAATTTGGCAAAAAAATTTTAGATGAATTATGGTTTTTTAATGAATTGTAGTCATTCTGGAATTTAGTGATACTGTATCTTATATGATAATTCTTTAGTGTATACTAATATATTGATCTTAAAAAATTATTATTTTCATATATAATGATGATGAGTTCTGCCTGAAGGTAGGTCCTTATCCCTTGGAACTTTTACACACAAATATTGATTATAGTGTATCCTGTGTATTCAAGTCTGTAGCCATATCAGTTCAGAGCTTATGGAGAAGAGAAAAAATTCCTGAAATAACTCATGGAGAGGGATCCACACCTCACTTTTGGACTTGAGAATTCAAACCTGAGTTAAAGTGATTAAGGCACTAAATTGACATGGAATTTTCATAAAAAAAAAAAAAAAAAATATATATATATATATATATATATATAATGAACACACCACTAGAATGTATCAGTAAAATTCCTGTTAACTATAAGATAAATTTTAATATAATTATTAGATTATATTAAATTAATAATATAATTATTAAAATTTCAATACATTTTTTAAAAAATATGGAACTAAATCAATTATATGAAGAATTTATTTTATCATTTTAAATATCTAATTTGGAATGCTGTGCCATTTGTTTTTTAATTTTGATAATAATTATTATTCCAGTTATTTGCACAATATTTCTACAGAAAATTCTAATGTTACCTTGCCCATACTTTTCACACCACGAAGAAGGCATAAGAAAACCACCATCCAACATGCTAACAGACAGAGAGCTAGCTGCCATCTCACTCCACCTAAGTCATGCAACCCATCAGACAAATCTAGTACAAAGTTGCTGGAAAAGAAAATGTCATCAATATTAATGAAATCCAAATAAATTATTTTTTTTTAATAAAGGATAAAAGATAAATAATTTTTTGTATTTTTTGCACAGTAAATGAAAAGTTAAGATATGCATAATCGAATAACATTAAATAATGCATTATGGATATAAAAATGAAATTCAAAATATCATATTCCTGGCAATGGCAGAAAAATTTACTACACAAACCTTTGTTTATGAATATAAACAAAAGTTTGAATTTTACAATATACAATCCAGGTGTCCTCATGTTGCTTACCTTGTTTTCTAAGAATCTAATATATGATAAAAATATATATATATTCAAAAACAGAAGAAGAATGATGACACTGTAATATTAAGTAATAAAAAGTTTACATAGAAAAAAAATTAAAAATTACCAAAAAGTTTGATACACAAAAAAATATTTATTTACAGAAAAATAAAAAATAAAAATAATTAAGTGAGAGTTTCATAAAAATATTTGAACAGTTTGGAAATATAGAAGTGACAATGGAATATTATCATGCATGAAGTACAGATACTATACTATTGCATAGTTTAGGAAAACAATAATCTCCAATAAAAAGTGGAAAAATCAAAAAAGGCATTCAATAGTCAAGGAATTGAGCATCTAATTAAACTGATCTGAAATGAAAGAAGTATGCATTAGAGAAAAAATCAAGAAGATAATAAAATAATGACTCTTTCTTTCCAATTGAGAAGTAGATTTACCCATTATCAAAGTTTATTAAGATTATGCTCTCTCTCTCTTCCCTTCCTCACAAACCAGGGTTGCTGCCTCGTTATTTAGATTTGAAATCTAGTGACTTTTTTGCATTGGTACATCCTAAAAGACTAATTAATATCCTGATGAACTTGAAAATCAGCCACAAACAAAACATTATGAATATTTTATCTGGTGCTCTACTCCTTCAAGATAATGCTTTGTTTTCCTTTAAGTATTGCAAACCACAAATTATGTAGACTAGTTTCCCTTAGTTCTGAGCAATAACCATTGGTAACTTTTGGAAAACTATATAAATAAATTTTTTTCTTGTGTAATTATTTGTGTAACCTTTTGCACAGTATATAATAAATCAGAATACACTAAACTATTAGTTATCTCCTCAGAGCCACTGGAGTAAGAAAGTTTTAAATACAGACATTCTATACATGATTTATACAATTAGTGATGGTGAAAATATATCACAGCACACGAAAATTAATGAAAGCTAGTTAAGGTAATATAAATGATAAGTAAACAGTTTACTAAACTAATATTTTACTTATTAACAAACTGAATGCACTGTTCATGTGAAACTTACTGAAAATATTCATGACTAGCCATTTTTGTGTTATCAGTTGAGTTGGATAATATATCCCACACATCTGGAGCCACCTGGTCTTTCAAAATACAAGTACCATTGGCTAATACTGTTCCATTATGTGCTGTACAGTTCTTGGTATCAAATTTCCTGCAAGCTAACAACCATAAGACAAAATTACAATTAGTATCTTGATCAGAATTTAGTATATACAAAAACATAAGATTAAGGAATATATTAAATTATCAATGGATACTGGTGAAATTGTATGAAATTTGTATATGCAGAGTTTCTATTCAAAAATAAAGACCAAGTAAAATTCCTACAGATATGAAAGAAAACAAAAAATTTTCATTGGTTTAAAACTACTGAAAACAGAAGCCCTTCCTTACATTTTAATATATTTTAATCTGAAAATTAATGAATATTTTTTCAAATTTTTATTGTAAAAATATTCAGTCATGAATTTTCAATATATGAATACAAATCAACATATGGGGTTAGGAAAAACTAAGATGCATGCTATTCAAAAAAGCATGAGACAAGGAGGTAAAAAATCAATTTTAAAAATTAGATGTATTAATAATATATTTCATTTTTATGTATTATAGGGTGTGAAATTTATTTCCAAATATTGAATAATATAAAACTCCTTCTAAATTGGAATATATTAAATATTAAGAACTGTAATTATAAAACTTAGAGATAGAGACAATATAATAAATTGTTTTCACCTAATTTAAGGCAGTATATTAACTACTTGATTACCTTAAATATTCTGATCACTTAAAGCTAGTAAAATTTTAAGTTGGGATTAGGATTGTTTTGAATTACTTACTAGCATGATAAATCAGCCTATGACACATCAATGCACTCTGTTTGTGCCAGTTTATCTGTGTGTTTGTGTAATGAAAACACAGAAATAATCCTGAGGAAGTCATGAAACTCTGCTAAAGACTGAAAAGGGATAACATTGTGTGAAAAGGCCTCAATAAGTTCCTCAAGTCATTTACAGTATTGAAACAGGAGTGAATTGAGTGAATCACTTGATCACAAAGGCTGATTGTTTATGATATGTATGTATATCATAGTTATAAATGAATATAATAATTTTACTGATATATTTAATACAGTGAATACAAATTGAATACAGTGAATTTTTACAGTTTAATACAGTGAATATGAATAAGACTATATTTTTAGACGAAAAAATCAGATATATTCATAATGAAGCTTTTTATTTGGACTTAAAAGAATGCCAAACTTTTGAATTTATTTGGACTTAAAGAATGCCAAACAATCATTTAGCTTTAAGTTAACATTCATTATAACTGCAACATATAAATTTCATTAAATAAGAGAAATAAAATCCACTCACAAGGAATTTTATTAAAAATGATTAAATTGTCATCATATAATATCTATATGCAGAGAGGAATGGAAACATCTAAATTATGTATAAATTCATGGAATAAAAAGGCTATATATATTTACTGCAAGATATTTTTCTATTCCTTCACCCAAGAGAGCTGGCATTCACAGTTCTTTTCTTTTTTCTTTCTTCTTTTTTGCCAAGATGTTTCATAAATAGGCTATGTAGATTATTCCTTCCTTTACCATTCACATGTTGTCACATATACTGCATAAGTACTTCTGACAGCCCTGACATTAAGCTTTAAAAGTAGAACATCAGATTTTCTAAGAATCTAAAGTTCTGCAAATAATTACAAGGTTCAAAAATTTTTAAATAATATACATTTGATTCCATGTTATTTATTCAATTTTAAGAGTAGTTTATTGAGTCCCTGGGCTAAGGCAAAGAAAGTCAACACAAGAACTAAGGCAAACTATGGGAAACTTACCGGACAAATCGGTTTGCAGGGAGAAACGCTACCGCAGTTTTTGGTAAACAGATGGTGCATGTTATCAGCAGTGGTAGAAATCAAGAATGATATATTGATTGTCACATAGGTGTGACAGATGATGTAATAATTAGTTTTTTTCTCATTATTAAAAGCAGATTATTGGAGTTCATGAGTGTTTTCAATATTAAAAAAACCATATTACTGATTTCTTTGGTTAGGTTAGATTATTAATTCCTAGATTAGGTTAGGAAAAGAGGAAAAGGTTTCTTTATTTTTTGTTATATTTCATAACCTGACCTTAAATGTTAAGTTAGGAAATAATAGGAAAAGTTTTCCTTATATTTCCTGTTATTTCATTTCCTAACCTTGAAGATTAGGTTAGGAAATGAAATAACAGGAAAAGAAAGGCAGATTCTTTATTTATATACATATCATAAAGTCAATTAATGCTATGATGTTATTTTCTGTTATTTAAAGACAATTGTACATTGTCTGTCACACTTATGTGTCAATCAATATATTGTTCTTGACTTCTACTGCTGCTACCGATAACATGCACTGTCTGTTTACTGAGAATGCAGGGAGAAACTGCAGTAGCATCAAACCCTTTTATCCGGTAAGTTTCCCAGAGTTTGCCATGGTTCTTGTGTTGGCCTTCTTTACCTTTACCAGTCTCTGAAATAGAGATTAGACAAAAGACCAATAACATTGAATCCTTGTCAATATTTCAGATCCAACTGTGGATATCCACTATCAAGATAAAATTGAGCAAGTAACAAGTTTGACTGAATCAGTTAGACAAACTTAAAGATCCATTTGCTGTAAAACTTCATTAAAATTTTAACCATTAGCTGCTAAACTTTTTTCAGGAAATTAGGTTTAAGTCTTTTGTCTAATTTCTACTTCAGGAACTCAATAAACCATTAAAAATTGTATAAATAACATGAAGTCAAGTATAATTGTTTAAAGTGTTTGAAAATTCATCCCACAATGCCTTTCACATGATATATTATGAGACTGCCTTACTGCATTATGTGCTAAGTGGAATGATGACCCCCTGGAGAGATTGCATTAGACTGGATATAGCTACCATGACAACAAACAGCTACAGGAAAACTCAAGGCCTTTATTAGAGATGTACTGTCTTTATTAGAGATGGACTGTCTAAAATAAGTACTAGGATTGTCTAGAATAAGTTGCAATATACTAAAGCATCATAGCTAAAGCTATGATGCATTGGTATATTGTGCCCATAAATTTCACGATCAGCTTGCCTGATCATAAAATTTACACGAAATCTGACCATAAATTTTAAGGTCAGAAACTCAAATTTTTCAGGATGAAAAACCTGGATTTCTAGGAGAAAAAATTGTGCAATCCTTAAGAACAACTAATTCAACTACTGTGTAAAACAGGCCCATAAAAGTTCCTCCCATCTTTCTGGAAATGAATCCAGGGTTTTTCCATATGGAATAGAAGTGGTTAGTCATTATATTAGTTACAAAGGTTTAATATTTAGCTAGAGAGATTTTGTAGAGACTCAGATTTTGTTTGTGGGTAACTCCTCTCTCTCTCTCTCTCTCTCTCTCTCTCTCTCTCTCTCTCTCTCTCTCACTCACACATTCTCATATATGCTTTGGTTTGTTAAAATATCAAATAAGCTATTTTCAGCAGGAAAATAATAAAAAGTATCCACTAATATTTAATCAGAATCATGATAATTTCTAATTTAATTTAATTGATTAGCCTTCTGAATTCTCCATTAACAGCAGATAAAGATCAAAAATTTTTTCTTAGACTCTTCTCACTGAATCCAAATAATTTGTTTGAATTACTGAAACATCATAGTAGAAGTACCAATAAAATACATTTTGTTAATTATAATTTGAAGATCGTCTATACCTTTTTAATTATGGTACATATATAAATAAATAGTATATATATTGCTTGGCACTTGTTTTGCAATACAAAATGTGTAAACAATACCTACATGGTAGTTGTATATGCATTTCCAAATCGAGAAACAATCGAAACAGAATTGCATCTTACCATTAGTATTCCACCAATTGTCACATGAACTCCATGGTAAATGTGTTGTAAATGATGAAAACAGGTAGAAAAGGGCCCATGCTAAAATCATATTGTAGTATATGCCCACTAAACCAGACATCAGAAACATAGCATAACCTAATCCTGTAAGAAAAATTGGATGATAATATAAGAAACCAAAACTGAAACTCTAGTAGGCATACAGTATAACATATTCTAGCATACACATACATACATAAATAAAACTAACAGTTAAGGCTAATTGTGACCAATGAGTAATACAAAATGAAATGTAATAATTATATGCATTCATTTTTTTTATTTACAGAAGAGTTAAAAAAGTTGTTAGCTATTTAAAAAAAAAATCTATAAAACAAAGCATCATAAAAAACTTTTTATATTTACATAGTGAGGCATAAAATTTTATGGAGTTTTTTTCTGAGCACAAAAAAAGTTTCAATATTTATGTGTTGACAGAAGAATGTAGTCCTGACAGTATAGTGATTTTGCTACTTGTCACTCATTTTGAGAGGTCTGGGTCCAATTCCTATGACTGGAAGAATTTTTCATGTCCACTTCAATTGAGGCTGTAGTTAGCTGATTTCAGTCAGGTGGAGAAGGGTTCAATCCCATGAATTATTCTGGGTTTTTCAGCCTACACAACATAAAACTAGCCCGTGAACACAAACTTGTACAGACAACATATATATAATGGCACAATACAGGCTAAGTTGCTGATGTGCCTAAAACACAATAACAATGTAACATAGTTGTTCACCATGAATTAATTAATTAAATGCAACTAATACTAATTAAACAATGTGATTTTTTGTTAAGTGAATTGTATTGTGTAATATGTATTATATAAAGTAAGTGAAACTTGTATATGACAGAACTACTAATATGCCTAATAACTGGTGATGTTTCTGGATTTCTCATTTAATCCTATAATCAGGCCTAATGACAAAAAATTTGGCAACTTGTTTTAGAATTTTTGTTTTTAAAAATAGCTAAGGACTTCATAAACACCCTTTACGTAAAACTCTCTTTCCCTCTCCCATCCCCCTTTCAACAACTCTCCTTTCTTCTGTAGGTTCATTGTATGGCAAGGCAACTTTTTAAAAGGATATTATGAATAGAGTGCAATGCAGATATGGATATCTGTTTTAAATGCTCATGTCCATGTTTTAAACGGCTGTGCAGATGATTTTTGCTATTTAATTGGATTAAGATACAAATACATGATACCAACTAAATGATTTTTCATCTGCCTGTTTGAAAGAATATGAAAGTCAATTAACCTTATATTTAAAGTGGTATTTTGAACTTCCAATTGTAACTTTTTATATCAGTGAATGACCTATATTCCATTCTGTCCATGTGCTAATTAAAATCAGTAGTGGGTGTAAAAAATTTCACTACTTGGTGATGGGAGATCTTTGCTTTTTTTTTGGATTTTACTTTGTATTTTGAGTGTGCAGTAACAAGAAGAATACTTACCTTTTCATAATCTTATTAAAATTATATAAATAACACTGTTACAGCCTTCTATGACCATTATTATTACTATTTAAACATTGTTAATCTAAAAATGTTTTAGCCAGAAAATTGTTTAGGAGTCATCAAAAAATCTAGAACCAATCAAAACAAAATAGAAGAGATAAAAATTTTTAAAAAAGAAAAACATCACATAAAAGTTGCAACCAACTATTCCAGCATATATTTGGTTTTTGAAATGTACTGATGACACCTCTTCTCCACTCTACCAAGGAACAGTATCAGTATAGATAGTACTTATGCATGTAGACCAAGACAGAGTGTCAGTAATATGATATAGAATTCAGAACTATGGAGGCAAGTGTTTTAGAATTAACATTAGAATTAGTAGTGGCAAAAGATGCAAGAAAGCAAGCTTACACAACATCAGCCAAAAAAAAAAAAAAAAAAAGAAAGACACTTCCCATTTCATCTATTTCATTCCCTCCAATAGTTTGTCCAGTTCTCCCTTGAATTATTTAAGCTATCAACTCCCACAACAACACATTGAAGTTTGTTCCAGCAATTAACCACCCACTGCCTAAGGCAAACTTCTGAACATCTATTCTGCAACCATTCTTCCTCAGTTTGAATTTGTGCCCCCTCATGTATGTAGTATGAATAAGAGGAAGAATCTCATCAGCATTAAGCATGCTCAATCCATTCAAAGCCTTAAAAACCTCAATCAGATCATCTCACAAGTGCCTAGTCTCCAGATGCTGCAATTTGCAGAACTAAAGCCTTTCTTGGTAAGGGCACCCCTTTGTTCCCCCCTCACCAATTTTGTAACCCTTCTTTGTATTCCAGCAGCTCTACATCCATTGTACAGCAGTCTTTTATGTGCAACAGTATCAAAGGCTTCCTAAAATGGAGCCTCCAGACCAGTATGCAGTACTCAAGATGTGGATTGACCACTGTCTTATGCAATGGGATAATCACTTCCTTATCCTTGCTAGAAAAATTCCTGTATATCGTTGACAAAACCCCATGAGCTGTCCTGGCAGCCTGTTTGCATTGCTCAGAGAACTTCATATCTGACTGCACAATTACCCCAGGTCTTTTTTATTTTCCACTATCCTGAGTGTAGTACCACACAGTTGGTATGTTATGCTGGGGTTACTGCTATCCATATACAGTACATTGCATTTGTCAATGTTAAACTTGTATTGCCATTTCTTTCTCAGCCCATCCGCCTAACTTTATCAGGCATATCAGGATCTTTTCTAGATCCTGATATGCCTTCATTAATATCATTGATAAATATAGAAAAGAACAATGGGCTCAACCCCAAACTGTGGGGGGGGGAATACACTAATAACATTAGTCCATGAAGAGCAGTGTCCATTGATTACCATTCTCTGTTTTCTCACTCAACCATCCCTTTATCAATAGCAGAAACTTGTCCTTAATGCCACACTGCTCCAATTTGCTTCAGTGTGGCCCATTCTTGTTTTCAATATTTATTAATACTATTTATGAAGTCATATCAGGCATCTTATATAAATTTGCAGATGATAAAAGGTTGACGTACTGTGTTAATGACAGTAATCAGGCTACTGCAGCAAGGTCTAGAAAAATTAGGCAGATGAGCTGAGAAGTGGCCATTGAAGTTTAACATTGAAAAATGCAAGGTATAAAATATGGGTAGCAGTAATCCCAGATTAATGTAGAAACTCTGTGGCACCACACTGAAGGTAGCAGGGAATGAAAAAGACCTGGTGTAATTGTGCACTCAGATGCAAAGTCCTCTGAGTAGTAAAGATGGGCTGCTATGATAGCTCACTGTGTTTTGTTAATGATATACAGGTATCTTTCCAGTAGAGATAAGGAGGTAATTATTCCACTGACAAAGTAATGTTAAGGATACACCTTGAGTATTGCATACCGATTTGAAAGCAACATTTTAGGAAGTATGTGGATCTGTTGGAACAGGTGCAGAGAGAACAAAGATTAGTGAGATGAAAAAAAGGGTACTCTTACAAAGGAAGACTTCAATTCTGCAAATCACAGTCTAGTCAATGGTGAGGAGATCTGATTGAGGTATTTAAACTCTAAATGGATTGAGCAAGTTACACATTAATGGCTTCACTGCTCTAGATCAGAAAGCACACATAAGAGGGTGCAAATTTAAACTGAGAAAGGTTGTTGTTTTTGGTTTTTAGGAGCATTAGCAACTAAGGCCATATTGCTCTGGAATATGCGGTGGTCATTCCCTGACCTTTCCGCATCCTCCATATTTGGTGGTGACGGGCTCGAACCCCGGTCTAATCAAGAAGCGTGTGGTACGCACTGCTGCTCCTTCCCACCTGGCTACGGAGACGCCACTGAGAAAGGATGGCAGCAGGATAGGTGTGTGAAAATTTGCTTTCAGTTGTTCGTTCTAACAACCAATTACCCCAGAGGGTAATTAGTTGTTGGAACAAACTTCCATCTGGTGTTGTGAAAGTGGGTAGTTTTAATAAATTTTATTAATAATTCACATTAGTAGAGGGAATGGGCAGTTTACATGGGAATTTTTTTTTTTTTTTTTTTTTTGCTGTTAATACTGTATAAGTGCTTGCTTCCTTGCATCATTTACAGTCAGCCACATAATCACTCATAACCATGGTAACTAAAGAGAGACATTTAATGCACAACTTATCATACTTTATCATGTATGGGGTATCACAGCCAATGACTGAACCAGGTTCCACTCCTGTCAGCAAAAACCAGGAGAGTATGGTCATAGAGTAGTATGATTCATTATTATATTGGCACTTGTGGCGAGCAGATGTACCTATTGTAGCTCTTCATAGCGACAATAAAGAAGTATAGATAAGAGGGAATTAGAGCATGATTAGTGAAGTAGAGCAGGGTTTCAAAGGTTATTTAGTATATTGTAAAGTTTATTTTCATAAGTGAGTTTATTTTCATGACACACTCAGCAATTCCTGAATGTGTCATGATTTTATCATTTGCAGAACCTGTGGCATGTATTCCAAGGTCGACCTAGTGGATAATCCTAGCTCACTTGGAAATACTTTTCTTTGTCACTGTTGTAAGGAGTGCACCAATCTTAAGTTAAAATTGGGTGCACTGCTAGAACAATTTGAGTCACTGAAAAAATGGGCACTTGCCCTTGAAAATAATGTATCTACGAGCTCATCAGGGACTCAAGACTAGTAACCCACCAAGTGATGCACTGATGGTACAGGAACCAGTAGCAGGAAGTGATCATGGAGTTCTATATTGGATGATGAAGAGAGAGGTAGCAGAAGTTAAAAGCAAAGGAATGGGTTATAATTTCAGGAAGGGAAATTACGACGGATTAAGATGCTATATGGCCTCTATTAACTGGGTAGATATGTCATAGAGAGCAAATACAATTGAATTATGGTATACTTTTAAAACATTAATCACAGAAGCCTTGAATGCTTATATACCATTAAAAAAATACTCCACGAGGAGGATTCCACGTTGGATGAATAATGAAATTGCTAGATTACTTGAGCAGAAAAAGACAGCATGGAAAAGTTACAGAGAAAATAAAAAGTACTGAAGCCTATAACAGCTACAAATTGATCTGTAACAGTGCCACAGAAAAGGTTAGGCTGGCAAAGGCAGATCATTCATAGATGTGAAGAATTCTTCACATATATAAATGCAACGAAGAGAAGGCTAAACCGGACTGGACCCGTATGTAATGGATACGGGATAGTATTAGATACCTGAGCTGAAGTTGCAGATGAACTCAACAGTTACTTTGCATTGATATTTACGGAAGAAAAACCCTATATGTCAATGAGAAATTATGGGAGTGAAGTTGAAAAAAATGCAATTAATGATGTTGAAATTTCACATGTTTATTTAATGAAAAAACTTTCGAACCTATAGGCAGGTAAGGTTCTTGGGGTTGATGGCATATACCCTATAATCTTAAGTGAGTACATTGAACCATTGAGGCTAATTATGAGAACATCACTGGACTGGAATGATTCCCTTGGATTGGAAAAGTGCCAATGTATCTCCAATACATAAGGGCAGTTATAAGGGTGAAGTGGCAAATTACTGGCCGGTTAGTCTAACTTCAGTAGTAGGGAAAATCATGGAGACAATGGTCAAGGGTGGAATTCGGGATCATTTAGATAGAAATGGAATTCTGAAGGATACTCAGCATGGTTTTGTAAAGAGAAAATCATGTTTAACTAATCTGGTTAACTATTTTGACAGTGTCACTAAAGAGTTGGACTTACGGAATAATTTTGACATTGTTTATTTGGATTTCAGCAAAGCACTTGACTTGATCCCACATGAGCAGTTACTTTATAAGCTGGAACAGGTTGGAATCACAGGGAAAATCCTTAGATGGATAGCAAGATGGCTTTAGGGCAGGAGGCAGAGGGTTGTGATAAATGGCTATTCCTCAGATTGGGTTAACGTAAGAAGTGGGGCTCCCCAAGGATTAGTATTGTGTATCTATCTGTTTTTGATTTTCATAAATTACATCGATGAAGGAATAGAGGGCATGTTGTCTAAATTTGTCGATGATGTAAAGACTGGTAGAGTAGTTAATGATCATTGCCAAGCAGAGCTTCTTCAGAGTGACCTAGATAGACTTCAGGAATGGTTAGAAAAATGGCAGCTATGCTTTAATCTAGTGTAAGGTATTGCACCTGGGGAACAGTAACCCCAAAATAACGTATAGATTTGGCAGAGTTGAACTAAAGACGGTAATGGAGAAAAGGGACTTAGGTATTACGATACAGTCAGATATGAAGTTCTCCAAGCATTGTAGACTGGTTGCAAGGAAGGCCCATGGTGTCCTATTGATGATTTATCGAACAATTGCGGGTAGAGATAAGGACATCATAATCCCATTATATAAGGTTATTGTTTGACCACACTTGAAATACCGTGTTGAAGTATGGAGACTGCACCTAAAGAAAGATATTGTGCTTCTTGAAAGGGGCCAAAGATGGGTAACTTGCCTAGTGAGATCGGCTAAAAAGTGTCCATATGAGGAAAGAGTTTGAATATGTTGGTCGCAGAGCTTGGAAACTAGACACCTTAGAGGAGACTTGATTGAGGTGTTTAAGGCTCTGAGAGGCATAAGAAAAATAACAAGGACAAAATTTTCACAGTTATAAATGATTCTAGAACAAGGGGACATAATTTCAAGTTACAGGGGGAGATGTTTAGACTGGGTTGCAGGAAGTTTTATTTTAGCCAGCGAGTTATAAATTACTGGAATGAGTTATCTACATGGGTGGTAGGGGCTGACAGTTTGGGGAAATTCAAAGGTCAGCTGGATAATTACCTACGGGAGGAGGGAAACGCATAAGTTGTCTATTTCCTTTTCTTTTATTATTATTTTTTTATTGTTATTATTTTATTTTTATTCTTATTATTATTTTTTTGTTATTTTATTTTATTATTATTTTTTTGCTGGGGCAGCATAAGCTGGCTTCCTTGCACCGTGTGTCCATTGCTAATACTCATACTAATAGTAGGCTCAGAAACACAACACTTGACACTGTAGGATTAAAAAAATGTTGCCTGGTCTTTTGAATCCCAGTTACTTACTGCTGTTTCATGCTGATGGAAGGACCAGAATATATTGAAAAATGGCACAAGTCTATGAATCCATCCTGCCAGGTGTGAACAAAGTGTGCTGTGATGATGATGGTATTATAACAGTGTGAGAACTGCTTTTGAGGTGCAAATTGGGCTCCTTGATGCCAGTAAAGCTACATTTGGATGACACAGGTTATCTGTAAACTGTTTCCAATGAGGTACATCCCTTCATGGCTGCAGTGTATCTATCTGCATATGGGTTCCTTCAACAGAATAATACATCATGTATTATCCTGTTGAAATGTATTATTCTGTTAAAATACATCATGTATTATTCTGTCTCAATTGGATTTAAAAATATATAAATCCAATTGAGTGCCCTGTGGGATGAGGTGGAATGAGTAGAATGTTCCCTCAAGAATATTCTACATGTATTGTGGCTTATTATTATTGGCCATATGGTGCAAGGAAGGCTGAGGCTTATGCTTCATCAGGCAAAAAAAAAAATTGAGTACCCTGAGAGAGAGAGAGAGACAGAGAGAGAAGTAGGAGGGAATCACCAAAAAAGAGAAGAATGATGATATCCCTGAACGTTACTTCAACTATGCTGTAAAAACATGCTACATATATGAGAGATGGTATTAATAGCCTCAAGCATATATCATAATCATAAGTGTATTATGTCTGTAGAAATGCATGTTTGCCAGCCACTTTGCATGTTGGAAGCTGAAAAACCCAGAATAACTCAAGGGGAGAATCCCATACCCTCTACCTAATACTGGTTAGCCTTGAATGAAGAGGACTTTAGAAATTAATCCAGTCATTAATGGAAACGATTGAACCCAGACCTCTCCAAATGAGTGACAGATGGTTAGGTATCATGCCAACTAGGCTGCCGCAGACGACCTAAGAACATACAGCACAGTAACAATATATATTCCAATATATAAACTTAACTTCCAGTGTAACCAAGTACACTTTGGTGCATCATACTGCCACCTCAAAGTGAATAGAAAAACATGAAAAAAAAAAAAAAAGAAAAGATATTTAGTTTGGATAAGTGGAGAAGTCCAACCCAGCCTTACATGCTTTAGAATATCGGCTGCATTGGAATTTCAAAGTTACTTATATACTGTCCATGGATAACAGCTAACGCAGGAAGGCTTTTAGGAATTTTTCTTTGTAAATTGTTTCAGCTATCATACTATCAACATAAAATAAGGTGTTAGCTTTGAACCTGAATGCTCACACCTATTACAAGACAAAATTCTACAAAACCTCAACAGAAAAAAGTCTTCCAGCAACCCAAGAAGCATCTTCTAGGGCCATCCAAGAACTTTAATCTTCACAGAACCTTGAAGATGAAAAAAATCTCCCAGTCAAGATAGACATGCTACAACCTAAGGCATAAAAGATAACCAGAACTCCACCTTTACAGTTTGACCTGATAATGAACTTCAAACTTGAGTTTGAAATGCCATTATAGAGCAAGATTGTCAAAGTGGTTGAGTACCGAACCTACTTTGTTTACTCGTTAGTCATTAAGTATAATAAAGATTGTTTGCTATCCAATAAATCTCACAATTTGAGCTTAAACCTTAATGTGAAGTAAAGTGTCAATTATTTTGCAATTCAAAGTCAGTAATCAAAATACAAATTTTGATAAACAAAATATTCCTGTGAAAAATAAATGTGGTGGGGTACTTTTTCACTCAAGCCACAACTCTCAGGTAGAATGAAAGAAAAAGAAAATGAAAAAAAAAAAAACCTCCTAGCAGTAGGTATATAATATTTTAGTTTTAGACTATAGTAAAAACTTTTGACATAAAATATGCATCAACACCTATGCTAAAACAAATATTTTAAAATAGGGGTGAAAATTGCCACACACCACCACCACTTGCTTTATGGAATTTTGTGCATTCAATAATAGGTTAAAATGCTGCAGCCATCTTGTGTTTTGTTTTAACTCTCTTGAGAATAACAATACACAATCATGTCTCAGCAAGAGAAAATGGTTTGCTAAAATTATTTCCTGCTAGTGCATCAGGAAACTTGAACAATTCCTCTTAAACTTTTACACATCTCACACTTTTTTCTTTTAGTTGATAGGAGTTTAATTTTTATAATTTCCCCATCCTTGGTCATTTGTTGGATCATATTATCTTGGAAAAATCTATTTCCTTTATGTCTTGGTCAACTTGGTTTAAAAAATTAATAAATACAATTCTTGTATTATTTTTTTTCAGTTATGTTTGAATATCCTTCAAACATAACTGAGCCAACACTGCAACATATACATACTACAGCAAATATTTGCAAATATGTATGATTTACAAATAAGCAGCCATCTTGTGTTTTGTTTTAACTCTCTTGAGAATAACAATACACAATCATGTCTCGGCAAGAGAAAATGGTTTGCTAAAATTATTTCCTGCTAGTGTGTCAGGAAACTTGAACAATTCCTCTTCACACTCAAGTCAAGTGGATCCAATTTCGGCGAAGTCCGGACAGTCTGTGACAGCCAAATCCTCTGCTTGCACCTTCACGATGGTGGGACTGTTAGTAATCCTGGGTATAACCTCCATGCACAAGTACATGGTGAGTGACCACCCAGGTGTGAACCAACGTAAGCAGGGGTCGAGGTGTGGCACCCACACCACATGGAGGAACACCGCCCCTCTATGTTATCAGGCAGTACTAGGTGGTAGATGACTCTCATCAACCGGTGCAATACCACCACTTTGCTTATTGCAGGCTTGAAGTGGTGGAACTCCTGTTTAGTCTCTAGAGCTATGTTTTCCCTATCTCTTCCATCATGCAGTATGATTGATGACTTTATCATGAACATCGTGGCGAGATCCAATATTCCTTACATTTCGAGGATACAGCTCTAAAACGGTGTTCGCAGGCCGGCCGCTAGTTAGTACACTGGACTGAACCTATTGGTAACTCTCTACGAGGCTTCCGAATCAGCTAGTGTATAATCTTGTTACATCTTTGTTACATTTTTGGTCCTTGAGGTTGTCACAGACATTCTCTCAGATATGCCAGACAAGCTGTTCTTGCTACCTGGGAGTCTAAAACGCTGATGGAACTGATATTCGGGTGACACTCAAGTCAAAGTGAACCCAATTTCGGCGAAGTCCGGACGGTCTATGACAGCCAAATCCTCTGCTTGCACCTTCACGATGGTGGGACTGTTAGTAATCCTGGGTATAACCTTCATGCACAAGTACATGGTGGGTGACCACCCAGGTGTGAACCAACGTAAGCAGGGGTCGAGGTGTGGCGCCCACACCACATGGAGGAACGCCGCCCCTCTATGTTACCAGGCAGTACTAGGTGGTAGATGACTCTCACCAACCGGTGAAATACCACCACTTTGCTTATTGGAGGCTTGAAGTGGTGGAACCCATGTTTAGTCTGTAGAGCTAAGTTCGGGCCAACCCTTCCCTATCTCTTCCATCATGCAGTATGATTGATGATTTTTGAGGTTATGATGAATGTCATGGCGAGATCCAATATTCCTTACATTTCGAGGGTACAGCTCTAAAACGGTGTTCACAGGCCGGCCGCTAGTTAGTACACCGGACTGAACCTATTGGTAACTCTCTAGGAAGCTTCCGGATCAGCTAGTGTATAATCTTGCTACCTCTACTCTGCCAGATAGTGACTGGAGGGAGTCCGAGTAGTGTTTATGCATGGAGCATTGTCGAGGCCACATTATGTCAAGGATCTGGGTATATTCTTACCACATGTATGCCATATCCAAAAATTTCATTACTTTCATACAGCATGTCCCACCCACTTTTTCTTACTATTGAATACACCATTAATTGTCAAAATAATAGAGCAAGCTTATCTGCGAAAAGATCTAAACCTCCCAAGGACTTCCTAATTCATTTCACAAATATACGTGGTCTCAATTCTAATCTCAACGATGTCCATTTCCACTTGCAGTCTTCCAAACCCCATGTACTTTTTCTGACTGAATCTCAGTTATCAGTTGATTCAACTACTGCTCATCTCAGATGTCCAAATTATTTGCTGTATGATTCCTTTCGCCTCAAAGGTGGTACTTGTGGATATGTCCGTTCTGATATTCCCTGTCAGAGACTTGGCAATTTGGAATCTCCTCTCTTTGATCTTCTCTGGCTTAAAATCTCTCTACCTCATTGTGTAAAATTCATCTGTTGTCTCTACCGTTCTCCCAACTCCACTAATCACTTGGAGCTCTTTGACTTCCTCTCTTTGCAACTTGACTTTCTCCAGTCCAACTTTCCTAACAGTGAGGTAATTTTCCTTGGTGATTTTAACGTTCACAACTCCAGCTGGCTTCCGTTTTCTAGTCACACCGACCCAGCAGGTCGAGATGCTGAGGCTTTTGCAATTACTAATGACCTAGCACAGATTGTTCATTTACCTACAAGAATACTGGACAATCCTAATCATACAGCCAATACGCTTGATCTTTTTCTCACAAACAACCCTTCTAAGTACAAGGTTGAAGTGAGAGGTCCTTTAGGCACTTCAGATCACAACTTGGTGATTGTCTCTTCTCCAATGGAACCTTTATCTCATGCCTATTCCCAACCTCGTATTGTTTGGCATTACAAGAATGCAAAATGGGATGACCTGCGAGACTTCTTTTCTTCTTTTCCTTGGTCTGATTACTGTTTCAAAACTTCTGATGTCAACGTTTGCTCAAATCGTGTCAGTGAAATTATTCTTGCAGGAATGGAATCCTTTATCCCACACTCCACTTTAAAATCTCGTCCTTTATCTAAACCTTGGTTTTCCAATAAATGTGCTAAGGCTGTCCAAGAGAAGAACGTTGCATATCGTAATTGGCTTGTTTCTAATTCTTCAGTTTCATTTTCTGCCTACACCAAAGCTCGCAACAATTGTAAAGCAGTTATTAATCAGTCCAAACTAGAGTTTGAACAGGCTAAGAGTAGAAAACTTGCTTCTTGCCCTAATGGTAGCCGAGCATTCTGGTCTCTTGCCAAAGCTATTGGCCGCAACTTTTGCCCATCTTTGCTCCCACCTCTGTCCAAACCAGATGGTTCTGTTGTCACTTCAGCGAAGGATAAAGCTGACCTGCTAGCATCCCATTTTTCTTCCAGCTCATGTATTAATGATCTTGGTAAA
The DNA here is from genome assembly GCF_048544385.1 of Mastigoproctus giganteus. Lineage (NCBI taxonomy): Eukaryota > Metazoa > Arthropoda > Arachnida > Uropygi > Thelyphonidae > Mastigoproctus > Mastigoproctus giganteus. The sequence goes on from NC_143583.1 coordinate 132,216,415, forward strand.
ACACCTCCCACCATTCCTAACACGCTCCATTCAATGCCTCCTGTGGTTTTCCGTCAAAAGGATATCAGAAGGATTTTGATGAATCTTGATGCTAAGAAAGCTCCAGGTCCTGATGGTATTTCTCCACTTGTTCTCAAAACCTGTGCTCCTGAACTTACTCCTATTCTTTGCCGCCTTTTTTCACTTTCTTATTCCAAAGGTGTTTTTCCTTCTGCTTGGAAATTTGCTCATATCCAGCCAGTTCCTAAAAAGGGTGACAAATCCCTCCCATCCAATTATTGTCCCATTGCAATTACTTCTACTCTTTCTAAAGTAATGGAGAAATCAATTAACCGCCAACTCTTAAACTACCTAGAAACCTTCCGTCTGATCAACAATCGCCAGTATGGATTCCGTCAGTGTCGATCCACTGGTGATATTCTGGTTTATGTTACCCATTTATGGACTAATTCAATGGAAGGGTTCGGTGAAACACAAGTAGATGCTCTTGACATCTCAAAGGCTTTTGATCGTGTTTGGCATAAAGGTCTTCTAAACAAGCTTCCATCTTATGGTTTGCCAACTGTTTTTAGTAATTGGTTATCCAGTTTTCTCTCTGATCGCTCACTGAGGGTGATGGTAGATGGCTCTCTGTCTTCTAACTTCTCCACTAATGCCGGTGTCCCCCAAGGTTCAGTTCTTTCCCCCACTCTTTTCCTCTTGTATATCAATGACCTTCTTCCATTGACTGCAAATCCTATTCATAGTTTTGCCGATGATAGCACATTGCATTCAACTTTCCATTTTGAGAAACCTTGTCCAGCTCAATCAGCTTCAAGTTCTCGAAAATCTGCTGCCAATTCCTTAAATGCTGATCTTCAGGTAATTCTCCAGTGGGGCAAAGACAACTTAGTTGATTTCAACCCTTCTAAAACTCAATCTTGTCTTATATCTCGCAAAAAGGATTCTTCTGCTCCTATGCTTATCTTTAGTGACACTCCGATTTCTAGGCAAAATGATATATCTCTTTTGGGGATTACCCTGACTTCTAATCTCTCTTGGCACAAGCACATTACAAATATTGCCTCCTCTGCATCTAAAAAACTTGGTTTTCTCTTTCGCTCTCGGCGTTACTTTTCTCCCAAACAGCTGCTCACTCTGTATAAACCGCAAATCCGCCCTGCCATGGAATATTGTTCCCACATCTGGGGTGGTGCCCCCAAAACCTCTCTCAGGCTTCTTGATTCCATTCAGAAGAGGGCAGTTAGGTTAATTAATGATTCATCTCTAACAGAATCTCTCCACTCGCTCTCTCATAGACGTACTGTTTCTGCTGCATGCCTCTTCTACAGATACTTCTATGGGCACTGTTCTTCTGAATTGGCTTCTATAATTCCCACTCTCTCTTTCAAAACGGTCCAAACACGTGCTGCCACCAGCCAACATCCATTTACTGTCCAACTTCAAACTCACAGAACCAACTTTTCATCTTCCTCGTTTATTCATTCAACTGCCGTTTTCTGGAACAACCTTACTTCATACGTATTTCCTGAAAATTACAGTCTACAGAAGTTCAATTCCAATATCAACAAATATCTTCTTTCGTCTTCTCAACCTCCAACCCAAGCACGGTACTAAGTACTATAGGTTATAATACCTCTCGTGTTTGGGATTCTCATAAAAAAAAAAAAAGAAATCTACTCTGCTAGATAGTGACTGGAGGGAGTCCGAGTAGTGTGTATGGGGGGGAGCATTGTCGAGGCCACGTTATGTCAAGGATCTGGGTATATTCTTACCCTATGTATGCCATATCCAAAAATTTCATTACTTCATACAGCATGTCCCACCCACTTTTTCTTACTATTGAATACACTATGAATTGTCAACCTAACAGAGCAAGCTTATCTGTGAAAAGATTTAAACCTCCCAAGCACTTCCTAATTCATTTCACAAATATACATATACGTGGTCTCAATTCTAATCTCAATGATGTCCATTTCCACTTGCAGTCTGCCAAACCCCATGTACTTTTTCTGACAGAATCTCAGTTATCGGTTGATTCAACTACTGCTCATTTCAGATGCCAAAATTATTCGCTGTATGATTCCTTTTGCCTCAAAGGTGGTACTTGTGCATATGTCCGTTCTGATATTCCCTGTTAGAGACTTGGCAATTTGGAATCTCCTCTCTTTGATCTTCTCTGGCTTAAAATCTCTCTACCTCACTGCGTTAAATTCATCTGTTGTCTCTACCGTTCTCCCAATTCCACTAATCACTTGGAGCTCTTTGACTTTTCTTCTTTTCCTTGGTCAGATTACTGTTTCAAAACTTCTGATGTCAACGTTTGCTCAGATCGTGTCAGTGAAATTATTCTTGCAGGAATGGAATCCTTTATCCCACACTCCACTTTAAAATCTCGTCCTTTATCTAAACCTTGGTTTTCCAATAAATGTGCTAAGGCTGTTCAAGAGAAGAATGTTGCATATTGTAATTGGTTTGTTTCTAATTCTCCAGTTTCATTTTCTGCCTACACCAAAGCTCGCAACAATTGTAAAGCAGTTATTAATCAGTCCAAACTAGAGTTTGAACAGGCTAAGAGTAGAAAACTTGCTTCTTGCCCTAATAGTAGCCGAGCATTCTGGTCTCTTGCCAAAGCTATTGGCCACAACTTTTGCCCATCTCTGCTCCCACCTCTGTCCAAACCAGATGGTTCTGTTGCCACTTCAGCCAAGGATAAAGCTGACCTGCTAGCATCCCATTTTTCTTCGAGCTCATGTATTAATGATCTTGGTAAAACACCTCCTACCATTCTCAACACGCTGCATTCAATGCCTCCTGTGGTCTTCCGTCAAAAGGATGTCAGAAGGATTTTGACGAATCTTGATGCTAAGAAAGCTCCAGGTCCCGATGGTATTTCTCCACTTGTTCTCAAAACCTGTGCTCCTGAACTTACTCCTATTCTTTGCCGCCTTTTTTCACTTTCTTATTCCAAAGGTGTTTTTCCTTCTGCTTGGAAATTTGCTCATATCCAGCCAGTTCCTAAAAAGGGTGACAAATCCCTCCCATCAAATTATCGTCCCATTGCAATTATTCTACTCTTTCTAAAGTAATGAAGAAATCAATTAACCGCCAACTCTTAAACTACCTAGAAACCTTCCGTCTGATCAACGATCGCCAGTATGGATTCCGTTAGTGTCGATCCACTGGTGATATTCTTGCTTATGTTACCCATTTATGGACTAATTCAATGGAAAGGTTCGGGGAAACACAAGTAGTTGCTCTTGACATCTCAAAGGCTTTCGATTGTGTTTGGCATAAAGGTCTTCTAAACAAGCTTCCATCTTATGGTTTGCCAACTGTTTTTAGTAATTGGTTATCCAGTTTTCTCTCTGATCGCTCACGGAGAGTGATGGTAGATGGCTCTCTGTCTTCTAACTTCCCCACTAATGCCGGTGTCCCACAAGGTTCAGTTCTTTCCCCCACTCTTTTCCTCTTGTACATTAATGACCTTCTTCCATTGACTGGAAATCCTATCCATAGTTTTGCCGATGATAGCACATTGCATTCCACTTTCCATTTTGAGAAACCTTGCCCTGCTCAATCAGCTTCAACTTCTCAAACATTTGCTATCAATTCCTTAAATGACGATCTTCAGGTAATTCTCCAGTGGAGCAAAGACAACTTAGTTGATTTTAATCCTTCTAAAACTCAGTCTTATCTTATATTTCGCAAAAAGGATTCTTCTGCTCCTATGCTTATCTTTAGTGACACTCTGATTTCTAGGCAAAATGATATATCTCTTTTGGGGATTACCCTGACTTCTAATCTCTGTTGGCACAAGCACATTAAAAATATTGCTTCCTCTGCATCTAAAAAACTTGGTTTTCTCTTTCGCTCTCGGCGTTACTTTTCTTCCAAACAGTTGCTCACTCTGTATAAATCGCAAATCCGCCTGCCATGGAATATTGTTCCCACATCTGGGGTGGTGTCCCCAAAACTTCTCTCAGGCTTCTTGATTTCATTCAGAAGAGGGCAGTTAGGTTAATTAATGATTCATCTCTAACAGAATCTCTCCACTCGCTCTCTCATAGACGTACTGTTTCTGCTGCATGCCTCTTCTACAGATACTTCTATGGGCACTGTTCTTCTGAATTGGCTTCTATAATTCCCGCTCTCTCTTTCAAAACGGTCCAAACACGTGCTGCCACCAGCCAACATCCATTTACTGTCCAACTTCAAACTCACAGAACCAACTTTTCATCTTCCTCGTTTATTCAGTCAACTGCCGTTTTCTGGAACAACCTTCCTTCATATGTATTTCCTGAAAATTACAGTTTACAGAAGTTCAAGTCCAATGTCAACAAATATCTTCTTTCGTCTTCTCAACCTCCAACCCAAGTACAGTACTAAGTACTATAGGTTCTAATACCTCTCGTGTTTGGGGTTTACATAAAAAAAAAAAAAAAAAAAAAAAAAAAAAAAAGCAGATTAAAAATGCTGGATTTTTGATGAACTACCTTCAATATTATTTTTAATTGCCTTCATTTACTGCAAAAGAAATAAAAAAAGTGAATCAAATACTTGTAAAAACTGAAGAATGACTTTCCCCCCCCCTTTTATGAATTACTTTGACAATATATGCACATAATATGTGAGTTTTCCCAGGCCCAAAATGTAATAAAAATATTTTACCTATTTCTTAGAAAGTGTTTTGTAATGCCTGTTTTTAATGGATTTTAAATATTTTACTAAAAAGCAAAATTATGTAAAATACATTAAAAACAAACATGATATTTCGATTACTAAGAGTAAGAAAAATTATCAGGTGCCATAAACAGGCACCTGATAATGACATGCCTTCCACGGCATGTCATTTTTATTTTCAACAATTGGAAGATTTTTGGTAGAAATGCAAAAATTTTCCAAGCTGAGATTAATAAATATACTGCATTTTCCTTTCACTTGAATATAAAATATGCTTGGTAATTTGAGTTAAAATACTTAACTCATGGTAATGACATGTGAGGAATTTTAGCCTAGCTAACTTTGTGTCAGCAGAGGCTAATATCAAGCTAATCAGAACAAGTAGGCACTATTAGTTTCAACAGGTGGACTGGGAGAATCCTTGAAAAACCAGCTCTAAATCCAATGAATACATTGCTCAAGATTTTACCATCTTGTTGCATTCATGAATCTACATCCTTATTATTAAATTCTCCTGGAATCCAATAAAAATTGGATTATAGTATCTGTGTATAGTCCATGTGTATATTCTCATGTTTCTAAATATATTCATTTTAGTAATATTTTAGGTTATTTAATTAAAAGCTAAAATTGATTAAACAAGCCTATTCTTATCTGCTAATTAATTCACTACTGACATCCATTTCAAGTAAATTTATTTACTTGAAATGCGTTGTATGATTTTAATATTTGTATACAAGACAGAGAACGATTCTTACACATCTAGCTAAGAGCAAAATTCCAAATGGAACAGAAAATATGACAGGAGAGTGAATAAAATACTAAATGATCATAAATTATGAAATATACTACAATGAAGGAACAAAAATTTTTATTTATGGATAACTGAAGAAGTGATTGATAATATGAATATTTCCAATATTTTCCTTGGATCCAGTGTAACCATTTCTCCTTTTCATTGTTCCTGAAAATTATTATTTGTTAAGCAGATTATTAATTTCTGTAACTTATGATAATCTAAAACATATATTCAATTTTCTAGGTATAAATAAAAGTAATATTTAACAAATTCAACAGAGTAAAGTAAAAATACAAATTTTTTAAAAAATGATTTTTTTAAATTAATTACCCAGCCTTGGATTTTTGATGTCCTGGTCTTTTTTTTTTTTTTTTTTTGCCAACATACTAGTTTTTGTTTTTTCCAGCATATTTCCTCACTGATTTTTTATATCATACATTAATTAAGCTAGTCTTGAATTCATTTTAATTTAATATTTAAGGCAGGTATCCTAAGCTGAACAAATGGGATGGAATAAAAACAGTAAAGTAATGGTGCAGTATAGTTGAAATGCACATCCTTATAAAGTTTTCTGATAAGCCTGTTTTTCCAAATTTATTTATGATTTTAATAGTCAATTAATTTACAATAAAAGCATGACTACTCTTTGATAACAGTGACATGAATTCACCACTTACAGTGGATTATTTATCTGTTATTTATGGGAAGAAAGGGTCATCCAATAATTAACAGTGTAGAATATTATATTCAATCTCCCTGTTACGTGATCAAAGACAGGGAGGAACGAACACTGCTGCATGATCACCATGCCAAAAAATAAATCCAGCTTGATTTATTTTAGCTTGTATTTTATAGGTAAGTCTAGTAGCTATGTGGTAGAACTGCTAATTCTTAGTTTTATGATGACTCAGGTCTGTATCTTGCAAGGACTGGCATGACTTTCAATAAAGGCACATTATGAGTTCCAAACTATAAACAGCATTAGTTTCTAGAATTTATCTTATTGAGTGGAGGGATGCAATGAAGAATGAAAGCTTAATCAACCATATTTGTCTTTCATTAGTATAGCATGACAATTAGAGCTACATGGCGAGCATTTCATAATTTGTTTCTTATTCAACAATATCGATATGGCAACCTTATTTAAATGATCAAGGAAATAGTAAATAAATATTTGAAGGTTGCTTGTTTGTGAAAATATTATGCTGTTTATCTCATGGAAGTTATGTTTGTATGCACAATTGTGAGTCAGGGTTTCTAACTTAGTTTAATTAACATTATTCACATTTAAAATTAATATAAATATAATTTATATATACACTGTAAATAAAAATATAAATATGATTTCATAGAAATGGTATCACATGTTGTTACAAAATTTACTGAATAATTAAACATACCACAACTGTCAAATACAGTAACTTGCTCTTTGGTCAGAGGTAGATGTTCAATTTTGTGAGTGTCATATGTGAAATTAATGTTTCCTTTACACGTTTTTTACTGTGTCTCTAGTTGAGGTTAGGTAAGAGAGAAATTATGAATTGCAGTAATTATCCTTAGATAGGTCTTGTTAATAATGTTTATAAAATTTCCCTCCGGAACTGTATATACCAAAGGAGCAGCCAGTTTCCTTCTCAGAGGTACAGTTTATATTTACTTCTGTTGGTTTCCAGTGTTCAAGTAGTGGTTCATGAACATAGTATTTTTTTCATATCTAATTTGGAGGACATGTTATACGTGCTGTATCAAAGAGTGCAGCATATCAAGGTTGCACCATATTAGAATAATGATAGAGCCTTTCCTTGTTTTTATAGGTAAGGACAAAGAAATCAAGGAACATGGCTATAATCAGCAAAATGGATTGGATGCATAGAGACAAATAAACAAAACTGAGCTGAAGAGTGATATAACAATAAAATACCATATGAATGGACTTTACACCCTTGGATTTCTTAGATATGAATTTATGTTTCTGCTGTTTCTGCTAAATCTATTATAACTATTCTAAATTAAATTTATTTATACTGCAGTATTATCTATGGATATGGTACCAATTGCTTATTGGTTTACAACAGTGGTTCCCATTTGATCCATAGGTTCACACTAAAAATTCTATGATGTCATCTTCAATTTTTATAAAAACATTTTATATTAAAAAAATTAGTTTGAAAATGTATAATCCGCATGAAAACAGAATGACCATAGTCAGTGTTATTAAAGACAATAACATAATGCATATTGATGGTGAATTTTGAATTAATGTTAGGTGGCTTACCTTGCACACTAGCCTTGCTAGTGTGCAAGTGACCAACCCACAGGTTCCAGTCAATATCTATAAAGTTATATACTCATACAGCTTTTAGTATCAGTGATTTGTTGTAGATATAGTATCGCAAATAGGTTGCTTGAGAGTTCAAATCATGTAGGCTTGTGATAGATAGTTAAATTTATTATCTATTATAACTACTTAGAATTTACAAATGTAATGTTATAGTGTTACGTATAACTTAAACTAGGTAGGAAGTACACAATACATATACTTTTAAGCTCAATATCAAAATATATGTATATCCAATAACTTAAACTTCATAGCATAATTGGTGCATACTGTTATTACTGCAGTAGCATATAAATTTAGTGTAGTGTTTTTAATTATATTGTATTTGAACTGAAATCATACCTCAGACCAAAGCAGCAAAGCAAGACTCAAGATAGAGGAAGGGCCATGGCTCGGGGGAGAACTGAGGGGAGTGGCTGTCCTCTGAATCACAGCCTTATGAAATCACAGCCTTAATCAGGAATGGGACATGGTCTTTGTGTGTGTGCTTGATGTCAAGCATGTGAGAATGTTGGGCACCAAGTCGGCATTGTTATTGGGCCTTTATGAGAGCTTGAAGAACAGGGTTGATGCCTTTGAAGGATTTAAATTGGGGGACCCATCAAGCTCTCAGCTGCCTACATCAATGCCAGAGCTTGCACTTGATCATCAAGCAACATAGTGGCAATATATTATGCAAAAATGATAGGTGCAACAGGACCAGGGTATGTCTGCCAGGGGCAACAGTTGATGACGTTGTAGAGCAGATATCTTTTAAGGGCATGAAAGGTAATATTGTTGTGCAAATTGGCAATAATGACATTAAGAGTAGAAAATCTGCGAACTTACTTAACAAGTACAGGTCAATGTTGAAAAAAAGTTGCGAGAAATATTTGAAAGTGTCTGCAATTCTGCCCAGACACAATAGGAAGACATATATGATGAGAGCCTTGTCAATCAATTCAGCCCTTGAGAGATTGTGCAAAGCTCATGGGGTAGAATATTTCTCAGTGTGGTCTGTGCTTGTTAACAGGAGAGACTGCTTCTACAGGAATGGGATACTCTTAAATAGAAAGGGTGCAAGAATATTTGCTGATGCTATTGAGGCAGTGTTAGGTGGATCGGAAAACTGCTAGCTTGGGGGGGGATACACAGACTAATAGATTAACAATAGCCCAGGCAGAGGCGAAAGCGATTCTGCACTGCATCTACTGTAATGAGCAGCAGCCTAGAGAGCAAGTTGCTGGGGATTTCAAGAGCTGCTGGGAGTCATCATGGAACAAGTAAATACATGAGCTGAGTTAGGGTAACTTAGAAATAGGTGCATGTATACTTGCATGTACACCAATGCTAGGAGTATAGTAAATAAATTTGATGAATTTGAAGTGCTGGTCAAGACATGAAATGCAGACATTGTTGGGATATCAACGATGTGGTGTCACACAGATATAAGGAATGCAGAATTTGAATTTTAGGAGTACAATGTGTTCTGTACAATGTGTACAGAAAGGACAGACAGGATAGGAAGGGAGGAGGGATTATGCTGTTAATCAAGAAACATAAAATCTAAGGCAATACTTCCAGTTGACATGGGTGGCCAGTTCAATATTTAGTCAGTTTGGTGTGACGTAAACACAGGGAAAGCAAAAATGAGAGTAGGAGTGTGTTGTAGGCCTAATGACTATGACGAGTACAATAAATAACTGTACAGAGAAAAAGAGTGGGCCTGTAAATCAGAATGTCTTATAATGGGGGATTTTAACATTTAAAACTTTACAAAATATTATAGAAATACTTAATGAAATGAAACTTATTTTACAAACTTATTAAATACTGTACATTAAAGTAAGGAAATATCAGTTTTATTTTATTTTTTTTAACACAGCATTGAATTGTTTAATTTTGAAAAAAATTTAGAAAATTTCCACTGAAAAGTCACTTTTGCCTGTTGAATCTACCTTATCTTTTCTACAAGATTTGCACATTTGAGGAGTATGAAAATTTATAAAATAAAGAAAATAGTTAACCAGTATAGTGTCTCATTAAAAAGAATTTCAAAGTGAAGGTGCATCAGTAAGATTCGGCAGAGTTCTGAATTGTGGTTTGAATATATTTCATTTCTTTCTATCATGTAGTAGAAATGTGCATTAATCCTAACTTATTTGGATTAATAAATCCAAATAAAGAAATCATACATTAATGTCATTAATATCAACTAATGGATTTCTGTCATTGAAAAACATCTTGATCACAGTTTTAAACTGGACTACATAGCAAAGAAAATAAGCTGGAAAATTTGACTGTAATTTAATCAAAGTAATATGACCAGTGATGCTTTCATGATGTTAGAGGCAATTTTCCAGTGGTTTCTTCTTTATTAGAGGGTATGTGCTTGCAGAAATCTTTTTTTTTTTTTTTTTAATTTTAATGAAGAAATTAACAGAATAATCATAATTTATGATTATAAATTGCTAATGGCGTTTTGAGCTTGCCAATAATGCCACTTCAATAACAAGACATCTGCAATTACACAATTAAGAGTACTTAGTTTTCTACTTACATAGGTATAGTAATGTTTTTCCAACATGTGTCAATATCTGTGAGGCCACGTACCCTGGAAGAGTGGTGATATTTTCCATATGGAAACTGGCCCCTCACTAGCATACTGGCCGAAAGACAGCTCCATGAGAAATAGTGGTAATCCCACAAACGACATCATGATCACATAAGGAATTAGAAAGGCCCCTGTGAAAATAGGTAATAATATCATTAGATTTATGATAATCTATTTAGACTGTTATTTAGCTAATGTAATTACGTATAGGGGTGTATAATAATAACTTTAATATAAAAATGAAGGGAGGACACTTATTTTTCCATATAAAAAAGTTAGGCTTTTTTTGCAGAGTTGTTAAGCATAGAACATAACCCTGCCTCTAGTACAATGATTCCATCATCATCAGGCCAAAATTAAACCCCAACTTTTGGCCTGGTGATGAGATTACATGGATGATTCAGAAATATAGCCTATAACAATTTGTTCAGCTAGTTATTGTATTAGAGATGGGATAATGTATGCATGGGGATAATACACATAATGGATGGGAAAAAAATAAGCTAAACCTTTTCACATGAAAAATAATATCCTCCATTCATTTTTATTGTGATATTTAGAATCCCTTGTTAATTTTATTACATTAATATTAAACAATTTGATTATATGTATTGTAATAAAAAATTATACTAAAATCTGAACAGGTAGAGCAGACAATGACAGAAAAAATAAAAAAGAAGATATTCTATATCTCACAAAGATGTTTATTATGTAGAGGTGATATTAGACTTACAAACAACTATACCTACGGTAAGATTTGGACAAAAATTTTTTGCTTGCAAAGCAACATGTTGCTTTTCTCTCTCTCTCTCAGGGTAATTCAGAAATTTTTTTTTTTTTTTTTTTTTGGCTGGTGCAGCATAACCCCCAGGCTTCCTTGCACCATATGGCTAATAATAATAATAATAATAATAATAATAATAATAATAAAGTAAATGCAGCTGTGTTAACTGAACTCAGGAAAATTTCAATAATCAGAAAATCACTTATAATTTCATCTTCCAGGCTTATTCATTGAAGTTATATGATAATGTTAAAGAAAGCAAAAGATACTCAAAGTATTGCAGAAACTTCGAAATGAAATTGTTCCATCCATCAGTTACGAGTATAATCAAGAAGAGATAGATGCTTGGCTTGGTATGGGTATTAAAGAGCAAGGGGGGGCATAGAATTTGCCATTTCATAACTATCTCAAAGACTGTTTATTGTGCTGAGAGAAATTGTCCCAAACCTAAGGCCAGATTTATTAGGGCATAGTGACAGTTGCTCCACCTTGTGGGGATTTCGAGGCCTAGGTACATTGCAACTGCTGTACTGGCCTTGCCCGAATGAATGAAATTACTGCAAGGAGTAAAGTTTTTAGCTTTTAATATTTAATTTTTATGCAGGGCAATAGACTACCTAATTTAAAATTGCTCCGACCCCATTATGCCATCTGTTGTACCAGTCTAACATTTATATAAATATATTTCAGTTTAATATTTAAAAAGGAAGGCATTCCAGGTGGAAAAAATCTCCATCCTAATTAATAATATATATAAAATCCAGTGGCGTAGCTACCATGTAAGCAGGCAAAACAATTGCCTCCGGGCCTGGGCCCTTTAGGAGCCCAGCATCTTTGGCTGTCTCCTCTTTTTGCAATTTTCATTATTTAAGTAGGGGTCTGAACATGTTCTTTGCCTCCGGGCCCGAAAAGGGTAGTTACGCTACTGATAAAATCACTTAAGTCCACCTAATGAAACAAGAACAACATGCTGGTATGGAAAAGCTAGACGGGTTTATATCATTTAGCATTAGCATTAGTAGAGGCATATGTTGCAAGAAAGCAAGCTTATGCAGCATCAGCCAAAAAAAAAAAAAAAACCCCACTTCCATTTCACCCCTCCGCTCGTTCGAAATACCTGTCCAGCTGAGCCTTAAATTTATTTAGGCTATCAACTTCCACAACCAGGGATGGAAGTCTGTTCCACCAACCAACTACCCGCTGGCTAAAGGCAAATTTCCACACATCTATCCTACATCTGTCTTTCCTCAATCTGAATTTATGCCCTCTCAGGTGATTATTCTGAGCAAAAGGAATAATTCCATCGGCATTGAGCATGCTCAAATCATTCAGGGCTTTATACACCTCTATCAGATCATCTCGCCGGTGCCTAGTCTCCAGACACTGTAATTTGCAAAACTTAACCCTTTGTTCCATTCACTAATCTTGTCGCCCTTCTCTGTACTCGTTCCAGCAGCTCTACATCCTTCTTGAAATTAGGCCTCCAGACCTGTATACAGTACTCAAGGTGTGGCCTGACCATTGCCTTATACAAGGGAATAATCACCTCCTTATCCCTGCTAGAAAAATTCCTGTATATCATTGACAAGACACCATGAGCTACTCTTGCAGTCCATCTGCACTGCTCAGAGTACTTCATATCTGCCTGCACAATTACCCCCAGGTCCTTTTCCTTCTCTACCACTGTCAGTGTAGTACCACAGAGTTGATACGTTGCTCTGGGGTTGCTGTTTCCCATATGTAGTACTTTACATTTGTCAATGTTAAACTTCATTTGCCACCTCTCAGCCCATCTGCTCAACCTTTCCAGATCCTGTTGCAGCAGCATAGCGTCATTAGTGTCCTTAACAATCCTGCCAACCTTTGTATCGTCTGCAAACTTGGACATTAAGCTTGATATACCATCATCAATATCATTTATAAATACAGAAAACAATAATGGACCCAACACTACACCCAACACTGAATTTGAGTGATAATGAAATATAAAATAAGTGAGTGTGGCTTTAACAAAGGAATAAAATAAAATAAAATTGTGAAAAGCTCAATGAAGCTTCCATAATCAGCATGAGTGATGCCTTTTGAGGATAAGATGGGCAACCTGGTGAGATCCAATCTTCCATACATTTTGAGGGTACAGCTCTAAAATGGTGTTTGCTAGGCCACCCACTAGATAACACTGGTCAGACAAAAAAAAAAAAAAAAAAAAAAAATTGCTCCCTGTTAAAATTCAGGGTTATTCATGGTTACCATATTTGATTTCAGCAACATCAAATTGTAGATTTGATGTTGCTGAAATCAAATATGGTAATCATATTGCTGTAATGTGCACCAATTTTAAGGGAGAAAGGATTAAAGTCAAAAACTAAGTTTCTAATAAAAAAAAGATTTTATATATGTTAAGAAAATGTTACATACAGTGCTAAATATTGAACAATGGGTCTATTAACCTTATTCTATTTACAAAAATGTTTATTGGATAGCAAAATACTTATTATATCTTTTTTTGCCTTTTATAATCATCTATTGGTGCCTCCCGTAGAGATTCCAACAGTAGTCTGCCAACATATTTGAACTCCATTTGAGAACTATGTTGGTGAAATTTTTCACCGTGTTCATCAGAGACTACTCCCAAATTTTCAGGGAAAAAAGTCTAAATGGGAATGTAGGAAATGAGACTTCAATGATATGTTGCATTCCAACTACTCTCTGTATGCTAAAATTAGCTCATCCACAATTTCACTGTAATTTTGTGATTTGCCATTGCCTAAAAAGTTCCAGTAGCCTTTTTTGAATTCCTTCCAGGCTCTTATTTATTATTATTATTTATTATTATTATTATTAGCCATATGGTACAAAGAAGCCTGAGGCTTATGCTGCACCAGCCAAAAAAAAAATTTCCCGAGTTAGCCCCCCTGTGTGTGTGTGTGTGTGTGTGTGTGTGTGTGTGTGTGTGTGTGTGTGTGTGTGTGTGTGTGTGTGTGAGAGAGAGAGAGAGAGAGAGAGAGAGAGAGAGAGAGTGAGAAAAAGGTATCACCAAGAAAGAGAAGAATGATGATATCCAGCTCAGGACCCTGGGTTTGCCAAGCCCATACTCACCAGATGTGAGCCCCCCGGGGTTATTCTGCAGCATTTAATTTTTTAATGAATTCCTCATCTTGGAATAGCAGTTTGATTTGAGGACCCATATTCCCTCTTTTATCTTGGCCTCACTGATTTGAGGAAACTTTTGCCTCAACCAAGAAAATCTTTCACTTTTTTTGTCCATTGCTTTCACCAATATTTTTATCAAACCTAGCTTGATGCGCAGTGGAGGTAAATAGCTTTTGACTTACCACCAAAGGAGGATGTACTACATTTTTCTGGCCTGGTGTTCTGAACAGTCTGGCCATTTTTTTTACCCTGTAGTGGCAATCCTTTGCTTGACTGTTCCACTCGCATAAAAAGCAGCAGTATTTTAGTGTAATCACCTTGCAACTCAGCAAGGCTACACCTTTTAAGTCAGCACAGATATTCCATTTGTATTCTTAATAGCACATTTTTTGCAAAAGAACCTCTAGGTTCTCATGTTTCCTTCATGTGAACTGCATGGGCCAATGGCATAGTTTGATACTTATTTCCATTATGGAGTAAAAATGTTTTCAAACCGTCCTTGGATAAATCAATGCAAAGCCTCACTCACAATAAACAAAAGCACCATCCATGGAGTAATAGATCATTATGTTAGATTGCCTCTCCCTATATAGACACCTTGACATGCTTTTCAAGAAGATTCCACTGCTGAAGCAGTGATCCTAGTAATTGAGCCTTGGTTTTGGAGAGGCCAAAATCTCTGACCAAATCATTCAATTTTGCCTGAGTGATTAGATGCGGCTTTGCAGTATCAAGAGTTGAAAAGTCTGGATCTGCAATTGTTCTGGGTTCTGCATCTTCTGGAGACTCTTTTTCCAATCCCAAATCAGAGTCAATCCATAAGTTTCTAGTGGCTTTGGCACTGGCATTGTATCATCATGAGGAACCGGCCTTAGAGCAGAAGGTACGTTGAGATATTCTACTTTATGCTTGGGTCTCCCAGAAAAACCAGAAATATTGGTCATGCAAAAGGAACTATTGTTTATGTGGCTTTGAGGTTTCCGTCATATCACCGGAACATCAAAAGGAACTGATTAATGACTATCTCTAAGCCAGCCTGTTAATGCCCTTGAACATGAGCTACAGGAAATTTCTGGAGCCCATACTTTATCTTGATCTCTGACCTTAAATCCAAAATAGAGTTACTAGGCTTTAATCACAAGTTGTTACTGTGGCTTACACTACAATTTTAATACCACTTCTCTGCAAATGTAGCAAAGGTTATCAGGATCATTCAGCAAGAATGTGGCAAATTTCATGTACGGTTGAATTATGTGCAGATAAGAACAAAATTAAGAAATTGTACATTTTTATTTCTAATTTAAACACAGTTGATGATTTACACTTATGCACACAACCCTTGTTTACAAACACTAATTTGCTAAAACACTTGTTCACTTTGTTCATCACCCACTCCCTGAAAATACTTTTTTGAAATAGGAAGCAAAACCCACTCATATATATATCTGTAGAGAAGTTTCTAGAAGGCTTACAATGTTTCTAGAGAACTCTGTTGAACTCCAGAAACATCCCAACCTTTTTTCCACACATAACAATATTCTAGAATGTTCCAGAACATTCTTGAATGTTGTAGAAAGCTCATGAATGCTCTAGAAATCTTCCAAATGTTCTAAAAAAATAGATAAAATAGATGGAAAAGAAGATTAAACAAACTACAGGTCTTGGTTTTCGGTCATTAACCTACAATATTTGAAACCTGAGGGTGATGAAAACTTTTTAAGCACATATTTGAGTTTTT